>NW_010512748.1:15822-78655 GCF_000687285.1 Phaethon lepturus
TCTGGCTCCTTTTCAAGGCACTGGAATAAATAATTAAAAAAAAGTTTGAAATGTTCGAGTTCTGCCAGTGCAGTTTGAAAGATATATATCTTATTTCTTCTGTGTCTGTGATGTTCATAAAATATTTTTTGTATTTTGCAAATAATCCTTGTTAGAATTTTACCAGATAATAGGTGCCTATGTGAGGGGACGTGTATTTTCATAAATTGGTGTGAGTCATTTCCAGGTAAGTCCTGAAGTCTGCTTAAACATAATTCTTATATCTCCTCTGAAACATGGCAGGTAATTCTTTGATGAAGTACTGCATTAAAAATGTACTGCAAATGAAATGGCAAATATTTTAACAACCTAATTGCCTATGTGCTTTGGGTTTGGGGGAAGGGAACTTGTAGTTTATGGTAGCCAAATCTGTTATGCAAGTTGGTAGACAAATTTGTTTTTTAACTAAGGGCAATTGAATGACTGAATTAAATGTAACTGTAGAATAAAACTTTTATATGGCACTTAAATAGCCAAATGTTCAATGAAGCTGCCATGTTACTTCTCCCCAAATTAGGAAATGCATCTGTACATGTGTGCAAAAATGTCTGTGCTCATTTGGGTAAAAACGTATTTGAAAGTTTCACAGCTGCATTTAACTAACTGCTGGAAAATGCAGTTGTAGTGCGAGAGAGGCAGGCCATGCCACCATTTTAGTCTCCTAATGCTGAGCTGCTTTCATGGGCTGGAAGAACCCTTGCTGTACATTAGCTGGCACTTTAGCACTGCTCGAATTACAGCCAGTCGTCCCTGGTCTGCAGTGTTTCATAGAAGCTCTGGTGCTGTGGCAGTGGCCTGTGGCACTGTATAGGTACCAGGCGATTCGGGGAAGGACAGTCAGCTAAAATAGCGCGTACCAAGCATCGACTCCCACAGCTGGCTTCCTGGACCTCCCAGAGCCAGGGTTGTATTTCAGGCACCTATATCCCTCCGCAGCAGCCTCTTGCTTTGCATGCAGCTGGCTGATCAAGCCCTTCTGCTGGCCATACAGAAGGCTGCTGGGTGGGAGAAAAGCCTCAGCGCCGTGGGGCAGCCAGCCAGGGTGACACCTATGGGGGCTGGCTCTTGGAGAGCCTCGGGTAATGCCACATCTCAGAGCAGCCCGTGCTGGGTTGTGTACACTGGTATTGTAAAGATGTTTTCGTAGCATTTGCATGCTGTCCTGCAGCTAGTGGCAGTGTCCTTTAGCATCAGTGAGATAACTGCATCTGTTGGGTGTAGTAGGTACTTTCATAGACACATAGAAAAGTTGAGGTTGGAAGGGACTTCTGGAGGCCATCGCGTCCCTACTCAAGCAGGCCTCAGTATTCCAGATGTGGCCTTGCAAGCACAGAGCAAAGAGGCATCGCCATCCCAGTTGGGGTGTCTCTGAAAAGAAGAACCTGTGTCCTGTCCTTAGCTGGAAAGCACAGGAACCAGTTACAGATGTTCCCTGCAAATTTTGCTGTATCTTTCATGGGTAAATCAGGCAGGAGTGTGATAAGCTCTTGGGATCATTCTTCAACCTGGACTTGCTATGAAATCACAGAGCTGTGTTTTAAATCATATGTCCAAATGACATGACACAAGCCAGAACTTCTGTATCGTGATTTTAAGAGAACAAGTAGTTGTAACAAATGGGCTGTGACAAACCAAACCTTTGGTTAAACAAATGCCATATCGTTGAACGTTAGGAAGGGGAACAAGGAAAATTATTTAAAACATGTGAAAAGGAAAGCCATATATGTTTTAAGGAAGATAAATAGTTTAGGCCATTAAGAAAGTCTATTTAAAGTTACCTTTGTTGTATTACACAAAACTCCAGTGTGTCAATCTAGTTGTTTAGTTTTCCTCTAAGGAAATAATACAACGATTTTTCAAACATGACCTTGAGAGAATAAATGCTTCTATTCTTTATTGTTTTGGTGTTCCAAGATCAAACTTGCTCCCTGGACTGGCAGCCCATCCCAGAATCTGAAAGCTGATTTGGCTTTGTTTCCTTCTTGTCCACTATTGCTGATATTAAAGGCATAAGTATCCTGGTGATAAGTGTTTCAGGAATTACTTCTTTCAGAGTAATTTTTTTCTTCTGTGAGTTCAATTTCCTAAGGACAAAGTGGATGTATTTCTAGGTATCATACTGTATTTTCTATGGCTATCTCATAGTAAATAATGTAAATTAAATATTCTGCATATTGTACCTCAAATTAAACAACCATTTCTTTTTAAAATTTGGAGTATTACCATGCTGGAGTGTAACTCTTAGTTTAACAGAATTTTTAATATTGTTACCTTTCCAAAGACTTCCAGATGTAATTGTAGTATTTTATCTTGTTTTCCAGCTTATTTAAACACTATAAACTATATGAATACCTCTTTCACAGTCTTAGAGAAGAACTTGTGATAAGTAATGAGGTAAGTCATTTATATAGATGGAACTCATTATGCAATTATTTAATGAATGCAACGTAGCATATGTTTTATATTGCTCAAAGCAACTTCGTGTCAACATTACTGCATTACTAACATAAAATGGCTGATTAAAGAATACAAGTTAGATGTTTTGATCCTCGTATTCAAAATTAATTTTGGATTTCAAAAAAGTGTAAATGCATTGCTTGGTTAAGATGTTAGTTGTGTTAAATCAGGAATACTTTTGTGTATGTATGAGTCTGACTCCATTTAAAATCAACAAGCAAAATCAGAAAAGGCTGTGTACCAAGCCTAGTCTGACCACAGTCCTAATATTTAGGTACACATGTGTATGTACAGAGTTTTGTTTCTACTGCAGCCACCAACAGTTTATTATACTGACTGTAAAGAAACAAGCTAGCTGGAAATTCAGTGTTTTGAAAGCATTCAGTTAATAATAGTGAGTTGCCTTGACTATAAACTTTGCCACATATTCTAACTTATATGTGAAAAAATACACAGGAAAATGCATTGATGCAGGATGTGGCTTTTAATCAAATGGACAGATTCAATTCATCAAATGAACCTTCCCTTTATCTTGACTGTGTGTTTTGAGGATGTGTGTTACAATACATTGAAAAAGATTTACATTTATAATTTATATTAGGAGAAAACTGGTTGCTCAGAGGGGCACAGTAGTGGAATTTTTTTGATGGCAATTATAATTTACCCTATCAGTACCCAGTGAAGTTAAAGTTAATGCACTGGAAAATTTTCTTTACACTTTAAGGTGGTGGTTTGACTCTGTAAATGATGTGGGATAATTTCTTCCTCTGTTGCTTTTAAATAGCCATATTATAAAAAAGAAGGACTTTTCTTGATAGGGTTGCAAATATTTGGAAATTATTCTCATCATTTGTGCGGTGGATTAAAATTCCAGCTACGATGAAATCACTGACAAAACTGTCATTACATAAGTAGAGCAGGACTTCAGTATTACTGTGTTAGAGTTGGTTTTTTATATTAGCTAGCCAGATCAATGGCTGGTTAGCACTTTCTAGTTAGTAAAATTATTTTTAATGGGGCTTTGATTAAGTAATTTCTTAAGTAAATTTGGGTAATGTATGTTATCAGTTGTAGACTAGCTTAAAAGAAATATCTTTGTGTTTTCTTAAAACCGATTTCTGAATGTCTGAGATCGGTGTACACTGTCCTAACCACGGAAGAGTGACTGCTCTGCACAGTCTGTCAGCTGGGGAGTACCACCTCTGCTTAAGGTACCACCTCCATAGGTGAATGGCAGAAATGTGTTTCTGTGAATTAATTTGGTGATGGTCCATCAAAGGAACAAGTGCAATCTACAATTATAACTGTCACAAAGACCTTCATGACAATTTTAGCCATAACTCTTTTTTATGGCCATTTTTTACCTATGCACCAGTTCAGTTTAATCTATCTGTTTTGTATTCTGAGTTCCATGGCAGAGAGTCTGTAATTTGTCCAACCATACTGCAATGATGAAGAAAATCAATACTTATATTCCTGTGGAGTTTATTTTGATAGGGTGATACATTGTTCTTCAATAAGTAACTGGTTAAGGCACTGAAGCTACACATACAAATTTATGGCATTATTTGCACTTGCTTTATGTGTTAAAATGTGGTGAGAGATGAATCCAGCATAGACTTCAAGTTCTTTTGCTACAACTTTACCTCCTTTTACAAATCAAGACTTTGCGACAAGTCAGTGAAATTACTTGCTTCAACTGAAATGGCTTGCGTTAGCTCAGTGAAATTTGTGCTCCACATGTGCCGAAAGTACAGCCTAATGAGAAGACTTGCTTCTTTAAAAGAGATGCAGCTACAACAAATAAATGCAGTACTTAGTGTTGTAATGGATATCCTTTCATAGAAACTGCAGTATGTGTTTTCCAAAGAAATCTTATAGCAATGGATTGTAAACTCATTGGATTTTATTTTTTCTCTAGCACAGGCAATTATACAGGGTTCTCAATCAGGTTTCCTTTTTGATCTTTTGCTGCAGTTATTTCCAAATGACCCTGTCACTTCCTGTGTAGAATAAAGTCAGACAAGAAAAGGGAAATGACTCAAAGCTCAGTTAGATTATGCATACAATATTTGTGGCCATGCCACTTAAATTTTAAGTTACTTAAATGTGGCACATAATTAATGGAGCTTCACAGTCTGATTAATATTCTACATTTGATGCAGCTACATAATAGAACCACCTTTGTAAAATGTACAGTAAATATATTTACATAAATATATGTAAAATAAAATATATATTGTAAAATATATAAAAAAGCAGTAGTTAAGTCTTAAAAAAAAATAACAATGGCTAATTTAAATATATTTTTACATTGGCTAAAGCCTTTAAACCAAGCTACCTGACGTGATCATATTGCCTAGGAAGAAAAAAAGGTTAGAACTGAAAGAGATGAATGCTTGGTTAGATGATAAAACACACATCATACGTCTAACCTACTTTGGCAGTATTTAAAATTTAAAACTTGCCTTTCCAGCTATCAAATTCCTTGCTTCTCCTCCATTCCAGATCTACAAAGCCCTATATATTATGCATGCATGAATACCTGTTAGAAAACATGATGGTACAAGGAATTACTAAGAAGCGTTAAGATTGCCAAGTAAATTCATTTGTTTTTTTCTGTTCCCCACATATAGAACGATTACAGAAGAAGTAGTGCTTTAGCTGTTCTGTGGCTATGATCCAGAATAAAACGCATGTAGTGCTAACATACCAGAGTTCTTCAGGAATATTGTTGTTAAATATACTGTTTTTTCCCTTTTGTCTGTTCTGGAGGTTTTACTTTCTAGCTGTGATTTAGTACATCTATATTAGCCTGCAATTTCAAAGAAAGCAACAGGAGTACAGACTAAATCTTGATGTGCAGGGATTCAGTGGAGCAATTCCTATTAACACATGTCAGATCTTATAACAACGGTTTAAACTGTTAATATATGAATTGTGTAGAAGATTTTATTCTCTTCTATTTCTATGTTTAGTTAATTTATTTTGCTTTGATAGGATGATATGTTACAGCACATCTTGTATTTTTTTTCTCACATTTACAAATTGTACCTTATACTGCAGTTCATGTTTTTGCTGCTCTCTGTTGTGTATTTTTGGATGGAATAAGGCTAAGGTCTTTTGGGATTATGTCTGCTTTGAAACATTTCCTAATAAAAATAATGTGGTTGGTAAATCTAGTTTTATTCCTAGTTGCTTTAGCCAGCCTGATGGAGTAATCTGCTATTTTATGGCCCAGATGACTAGCTAAGTTTGACTTCTTGAAATAGTAGTGTACAATGTAATTTTCTTTAGAGATGTCATAGAAGGTCAGGTTGCAATAAAAATATCGAAGACTAAGTTTAATGGCAGTGCAGATTCAGTATTATAGCAGTCACTAGATATCATCCTCTGTACTTAGAGTTCCAAAACAGTTTCCATTAATGCCTTCTTTCCATGTACTCCTTACTTGCTGAAACATTAAGCTTTCGAACTATGTCTGGTCTTTATCCAATTGTGGGTTGGGTTTTTTTTGAAAGTTTGAACAAAATCCCTTCTGTGTTTGAATTTAAGGGGGTGGGTAGGAAGAATGTACTATTTGAAAGCTAATAAAGCTTTTTTCTGATGGCAAAAGACCTGAAGTCTGGGACTCGACTTTGATATGTAATCCTCATTAGGTGTTGCATATTTAGATTGGTTAATCAATCATTGTTTAAACAAATTTGCTCAATGATTTCTTGAGAACTGCATTTTAAAGATGTATGAAACCAGAACATTTCCATAAGCGTATCAGTTCACACTAGAGGGATGCATTCCCCAGCTAATGGAGTGCATGCTTTTCAAAGCTTGAAGGTTTCAAATATTTGTGATGCTTAAAAACCACTGAGTTGATTTTCTGTAGCTTTGTTTTGTAAATATCTCCATGGCAAAGACATCAAGACTATTTTGAAGGAAATAAGAGCATAGGACTAGAAGGGACCTCTTCAATTTGTCAGCTCGAGTGCTGATATAGCAGGAAAGCTGCCCTGGTGCCTGGTTTCTGTAATGGTTATAAAACTTCTAATTTCCAGTCTAAGTGTATTCATGACAAGCTTACGTGCGTTTTGTCCTTGTGCCAATTTGTGCCAGTATTGACCTTTAGTTCTTATTCCATCCCCAGTGTTTATTTTTCTAGTGTATAAAGAGACAGCAATCTTATTGTCAGCCTTCATTTAGCTAAACCAGAAAAGCCAGCCAGCTCTAATCTTTGCTTTTAAGGTAGGCTTTTGATACTTGCATTCTTACATACATACCAGCCTCTAGTCATCCCGTTGGCCTTTTTCTATAATTGTTCCACTTTAAATCAGTTTTGTTTGAACATAAGTGACCAAACTGCACATAATATTGTTGCTGAGATAAAAGCAAGGCCTTGTACAATATCAATAGTGCTTTCTTGTTCTCTACTGGGGATAGCTTATGTGATAGGTCCTAGAATCAGTTGCACATTTTATACCCATGTCATGTTGCTGTCTAGTCATAGGTCTGCTATTCCTGTTCTCCTTTATTACTGTATTTTCCAGCTGAGGTACTCCCAGTGCTCAGTAGGTTTTAAAAAAAATTATGTCCCTACAATGTCATCTCACCATTTGCCATTGAATACAAGAGTGAATATTCTACAAGGTCATTCATTCCCATCTGTATGATATTCCTACCCTTTTCTGAACTGATCATGTCTCACATTTTCTTTTGTCTAGAACATTGGTTATCTTATTAAATAAACTGTGAAATTAGTCTGCCATCATGTATCTTTGAAACAGTTGTGTTATATCCCATTTTTCTTTAATTTCTATGTCCTTATTTTTTTTTCTTCAAAACATGTTCTTCAAGCTTTTACTACTATGAAGATCAAAACTACAGCTTCAGGAGTAGGTTCATTATTTTACAGTCATGAATGTTTAAAACTAGCAAACTGGTACTTGGTCTTTTGATGTCTGAGGGGAAATTTTTGATGTCCATTACAGATGTAGTACCCAAGACTGGATTACTGAAGTAAACAGCTGGAGAGCCGTTGGGTTTTGTGACAAAAATCACCAATATTAAGTCCTTTGATCTGAAGTTTGCTATGGCTACAAGCAGAGTGATCTTGAAGGCCTTGTGATTAGTCTGAACAAAAAATGGAGTCTGTTGGAATTGTAGGCATTATTACTAGAAATATTTTAAGCATATCTTGCACAATAGAAACCACCCTTGTTTTTCAAAGGCTGTCTTTGGTATACTCAGTTACCAGTAGTGGAGGTATTCTGACCTTTAACAGTTATGCTTCCATGTAGGTTGCCGGCTGATGGACTTTTACAGCTATTTTAACATTGCTGAACTATGCTGCCCTGAAACTCCAGAGTTTGCAGAATCCATAAGCTGGTGCTGAGTACTTTTGCAAATCTTCCTTTAGAGAATGATTGACAAAATGTTTTTTAAATTATTTTCTTAGAAAACGTCAAATACAAAACAAACATGCTTTTTAATTCAGTAATGCATGAACTTGTGAAAGTAAAACTTAAGGCAGGAAAAATGCCGAATAGCTGACATAGGCTATGCCTTCAGCGTGCAGAGCACTATGGTTCTGACCCAGCCAGTGTTTAAACAAGTGCCTCTTTTTAAGCACTTGGGAACTTCTATTTCAATGGACCTATTCATGTACACAGAGTTAAACTGAGAAGTGAGTGGGGTTACATTGCTCCGCACCCTGGAGAATGAAAAGCTAAAGACACAAGAGCAAAAAAAAAAATTTTAAGCTCATCATAACTTTTTATTGCAGTTGTACAGTTGACAAAGTATCACTTTTTTTGACTGTGTGATGTCAAATGAGAGAGAGGAAAAAAACTTGAATTGTTGGCAGTAAAATATTTCTGGAACTGTGCAGGAATTAATATATACACAGATGTGCTCTCTGAGTTTAATTATTTATTTAGAAAGTGGCTTGATTTCTGTATGCGTGTGTGTAAACATACATAGTTCTGGTAACAGCAGTAATGGCTTATTTGCTGGAATGCAAGTCAACTAGGATTTGTAGGCTTTGACTGGAAGGACAGACAGTATATTAATGACAGCATGTTTCTGCTACTCATCAGAATGTTGTAAGATCCAAATGACTAAGTGCTGTATCAGAAGACTACAGTACATATTTAAAAATATTTATCAATCAGTATGTAAGTTTTCATGGAAGACAATGAGATTGGCAGAAATGTATTGACTTGTGGAAATTTTAAAGTGGTTAAGTACCTGAAGGTAGACTACTAGGATATTAATTTTGTTTTATTTTTCTAGTATTCCTGAATAGCTTACTCTGTTGATGCCCTTTGGGAGTTCTTGTTTTACTTGACCGACATAAAATAAGATAATTGGAGTTGAGCAAACATCAGTAATTTTTTTTTATATAGAAGCTTCTGAGATTTTTCCAGTTTGATTTAATTCCAGTTTAAAACAAAAAATAAACACTTTTAACAGAATTGCTATTCTTACATGTCTCTGTTTAAACTCCCTCACTCCAAAGCAGACCTCTTGAGGGCCGTTTCAGAGCCCAAGCTCCATCCTGGCGCCATACAGCGTAGTTGGCTCTGCTGGAGCAAGGTCCACATGATTCTGGGGTCTGCAGTGTGCCCTCAGCTGTCCATAAGGCATGTTGTTGGGGAGCTGGGAATATAGAAAGCAGGTTACAAGGTCAGCCAGTGTGGCAAACTGTGTCAAAAGAGCTTTGTAAGTAAGCTGGTGAGAACCAGGTAGAAAGTAATTTGCTGGCAGAAAGTAATTTGCAAACTACGTCCTATTTTTTTAGGTAGTTCAAAGAATGATGTTTGTAAGGAATCTGCCAAATACAAAGGACACAGTTGAATTATCCCATGTCATTATGTCTGCTGCAGAACAATACTATTTTTGTTAAACTCTTCCATGTAACATAGCATGGATCGAGGAGTTATTCAAGAAGTACTGTGTTTCATTTATATTTTGCTGGTTCAAATTGAGCTTTTCTTATTTTTACTTGTTTGCCAGCAGGTACCATTTGGGTACTTGCTGCTCCGGTGTGACTCACTGGAGACTGGTTTGCCAGAGCAATTGCCCTATTTCCAAAATTTCCAACATAATTTTTGTTAATTAGCAGGCAGAGATCCAGGAACTATTTTTATACCCCCTACCTTTATCCGCAGCTTTTCATCATCCTGAAGATAAAATTGTATTCCTAAAAGTATCTGTGGAATGGACAAGTGATGTGATATTTCATGGGAGTGTATGCCCATGGGTGAGTATTTGTGTATCAAATTCATACATCTTGTGACCTTATGTTATGAATAACGTGTTGACCTTAATCATATAAGCAAGGAGCATAGCATTGCTTTACTGTGATGATTTGTAATCAATATACATTTTTATAGATTTTTATCTTTTTAGTTGGTGTTACGAGGACAAATGTATTCAAAGTTTAAATACAACAAGTTTTGCAATCCTTTAAAGTCCCTTTTTAAAGTGCACCAGAAAATTTGTATGTTTTCTAATTTCACCTTGCATTTTACAACTTGTCATAAGATACAACATAAAGTATTTTTACTGAACATTGAATCTGATGTATTTGAATATTTAATTTATAAAATGTTATTTTGATTTCCTATAAATATGCGAAGCTCAGCAAAATGCAGTGTTACTAATTAGAAAGCTGAGTTTTATAGGACGTCTGGCTGGTATGTGAGGTAACGTATATTGCTACTCAGGCTTACATTTAATAAACCTTAGCTAGGAAAATTGTTTAAATTTCAAAGAAAAGATAATAAATAAAATGAGGGCACAGAATATTAATGTGAACTGTGCCTTTATTTTTTTAAAGCATTCAAAGTTAAATAGTGGTGGTCTGTTAACAATCTAGGGCTATTTGGCAAGTCTTTAAACTTACTCAATAATCAAAACATAAAAGGACAATGGAAACTTTTTACAATAAAAGAAAAAGGAGTTGAGTACAGAAACCAAACAAATTATTCTCTGCTTTTTCTTGGTAAGGAGGTGAACTTTATAGGAAGGGCAGCAAGCTCTGAGTTAGGGTTGCCTTTTCCTGTCTTTGTTATAAATTACATCTGTCTGTGAAGAATCCTCTCCAGTTACTTTGTGGTTCATGGTTACGGGGGAGGTGTGCATGTCTATCTGGAACGGAGCAGAGAAAGACAGATTGTGGGGAGCCTTCTTTTAATTTTACTGTTGTTTTTTTTTTTTCCACTTAGGAAATGGCAATTCTTCACATTAATTTGCCTTGCTTACTAAATATACAGATGGATAAAATTCCTAAGATCCCAGCTGTGTAAATAGAATATTAACAAAACAACTGTTTTCTTCAGTGTTTGTATTATTTGTTCTTTGTAGTGTGCTAGACTTTTGGAAGACTTCAACACTATTTAGGTTCAGTGTAATCATTCAAAATGTTTTTATTAGGACTTAAATGGGGAAAACATTTGGCAAAGGGATGGACTTTATCCAAAGCATAACGCTTGATTCTTTTATGAGAGTCCGAACACACTGCAACAATATTATGAGGCACCAGAAATATGGGAAGAAGCTGCCAAATAGTACTGAAGGAGAGCCATGTACTTGGGCTGAGCGTGCGCTTCATGTCCTCCTTTCCCTGTACCTAGTGAGCACCTGAAGAGAACAAGCTGAAGTAGCCCATGTGCAGCTATGCAGGTGGGAGAGAAAGGGGCCATGACCCAGTTCCCATACTATTTATACTATTTCTTTCACCCTTTGATCCCGAAGTAGGAGTCATTTGCAGGTTGCTCGCGACAGAGAAGAGGGGGAAATTTTGTCCTTCCAATCCCCTTCTTCAGTGTAGGCTGATCGCCAGCTTCCACCAGCTCCAGCCTGCTGAGCTTCACTCTCTTGTTCTTCTCTTTTGGGAAATAGGTTCCTAGCTGTAACTTTCATCAACCCTAACCTCGTGCTTTCTGAGTCTCTCTCCAATCCACTGCATTGCTTATAGAAGCTAAGACTTCATTATGTATTTCCAGCTATTTCGCTCAGAAAAACAACATTGAGTATGTAGACTATATTGTATCTCCTCAGGGTGGGCTTGAAAAGACAGCAGCTGGAGTCTTTTAGAGTGTTTCATGATTAAGACTATTATCTGAATTATTTTATGGTTTGGCTTCCCATTGCACTGCTGGAAATTTAGTAGTGTAGTAATCCTGAGTCTTCTCTTGACCAACTAAAACGGCCGAGGAGAAATACTTAACTGTTTATGCGTAATACTTGCTTTTTCATACTTGTAAGGGTGTGTAGAATCCTTGGCTGACCTTAAGATGCTAAGGTGGGGAGTATTTGTATGAACTTTATTTGCCTTTTTTTTTCCAGACTGATTTCACCCTCAAATTTTGTCTTTGTCTCCGATTGCAAAGGCTATGCTGGAGCCCACATAGGTTCTGCAGAGTTACTCTGCAGTTGGTTCTGTGTGCAGGATAAGACTCAAACAAACATGGATGTTTTCAGATGAAATACATTAACATTGTGCTCTCCACTTTTTATGATGAGTGGTCCTTCTGATCTTTTTGGTTGGTTCTACAAGAATCCAACAATACTGTAAAAAACACTGTGGAAAATACTGTTACTGCTCTCAAAGCACAGAACATTTTGCATGAATTACATGCATTACTATTAGTGTTAGAATTCACGTGCTTGGTAAAAGTTTTATTGTCTCTTTGTTCTATTCAAATAATGCTACACAAGGAACAATATCTTCTGTGCAGTTGCTCTGTAGTTTATTTTGACTGTGCATATCAAATTTGGCTTGTGAATACAGTCTAAGGAAATGGCATAGATTCTAAGTGATAAAGATGAATGTTGTGTGCTTCATCTGTAGCAAGGCCATCCAAATATGGTCTCAGACTTGTGAAAACATCCCGTGCTTGAGAAGACTTGAATTTTGGATCAATCAAGGCTGTGGGCAATTTTCAGGCACTGACCAGCTGGAATTCGTGTCTATATGTTTAGATTCACTAGATGTTGTGTGTTGTGAGTAGATTTGCAATACATTGCAACCATGAGCAATGTGTGTAGACCCCATGTATTACTCCTGTTTAATGAAACGGAGAAGTGATAGGGGTGTTCCTTAGAGCTTATTCTACTTTGAATATCTGCCTAACATTCTCTCGGAGTTTTTCTTACCATTCATTTTGTATTCATGATACCCATTTATCATTTTCATCTCTGTCAGTTGTACATTTAGGACTCTTAATGATTTTCTTTTGTTCTAAGGAAGATATTCTGCCAGCTTTTTGTATTCTTTAGGAGTTAGGATGTAGCTGAAAATTTACATTTGCAGAAATGTTAAATTACGTGTAATAATCATGTTTCAAACTAAGTGTTTAAAGGTTTTACCCTCACTTAGACTTGTTGCAGGAGACTGCTTTAAATTTTTAGCATTACTGTTGTCCCTGCAGACCTAGATTAAAAGAAAGTGGTAGGTAGAGGCTAGGTGGTTTGCTTTTTTTTTTTTTAAAGTCCTATCAGTGGTGCATTGTTGTGCCCTCCAGTGGGATTTCAAAAAACATCATTACGTTTCTGTCCATTTTGAGAATGACCCCTTGAGTCCATTGATAGGTGCATGCATGCTGGTATGTAACTCAGTACTGAACCATTCATTTCTGTGAATAATAATATTAATAATCATGTTTTGTTTGAGAAATCAAGAAATCGTCAAGATGGAAGTAAGGAGCTAAATGTTAATCATTTTGTCATGACAGAGATTTTGTCTTTTGTCCCTCCCTCCCTGCTGCACTTGCAAATATAGCCCTCTGAATTACTGAACGTAAAAGTCTTATCATCCTCTTTGCAACCCGGCACAGCAAAACACAATAGAAGTTAAAGGCAGGATTTCAGTCTTATCTCTGTGTTTCCTAAATACTGCTGGTTTGACTTCAGTTCCTACTCTTGTTATTCATACTGTTTTTATTGCAGTGTATTTCATTTTCTCTCTTTGTTCTGATCAATCCTCATTTAAATGGGTAAATAATAAAAGAAAGAGGGTACATAATCAAATTACCAGAAGTAATTGGTCAGTCCAAGCATTACTGGAACTTTGTAATGAGCGGAAAGCACAGGGCTTTGGTATCAGAGTCATAAAGGCCAAGCCTTTAAAACTGACAACGCAAACACATTGCTATATTGGCACATTTTTTGTGAATTTAAATTACAAATTATTGTGTATAATCAGAATCAGAGCAACTGGAAAATCATACAGCATGGATAGACTTTATTAATTTTGGATACAAACGACAGACATTAGACAAGCTTAGAAGTCTGACAGACTAGGAGAATCTTAATATTTGACAAGTGCAAGATAAAATGAGAACTTGTCTTGTGGATTATTTTTTTTTCGTTCATAGTAGCAGGAACATTACACAAACTAATAAGCAGCAAACCATATGCATTAGAATAAAATGTACAAGCCTGCGGTAAGGGAGCTTATTTAGGAAACGGGAAAGTTTGAAGACTGTACATTAAACGGCCAACAGGACATGGTATATTAAACAGGGGACTGTGGGTTGCTCTGGGAATTGAGAATGAGATACTGAAGTTTTTCAGTGCTCAATTGCCGTTTTAATACATTTACCACTTTGCAGACTATAACATGAGTTGTTCTTGTTCCACTTCATAGTAAATTAATACAATTAGAAAGACAACCTGCTTTCTTCCTTAGCACTTATCTGTTGATGTACTACCAATTTTAGAAGCAAAATTAATTGCTTAATCAGATAGGTGTCAATAACTCCAACCTCTACAGAAGTAGAGAGTTTGATTTTTTTTTTTTTTATCATTATTATTTTATTTTTATTTTCCTTTTTCACTTTCTGCCAATTGGGGAAGAATGGATGAAGAGTAAAGAAAAGGTAACACGACTGTTAACAAACTAAACCCTGCTCTGTGGAATTCAGTTGTAGAAAAGACCATTTTTATAGGTTTGTGCCATTTACAGGGTTCTGTGTGTCAAGTCCAGTAAGATCAGTATGGCAGGGGTTCTCATTAAGAGTACACTAAACTTGCCAAATGCTACAATAAGCAGCAGTGGTGTAGCAGGGTATTGCAGCTTCATTTTTACCTGGCGATCAGATTGACTCTGTCAGCTAGTTCCAAGTTAAGACCCAATTTACTTGGGCTGCATAGGAACGTCAATGTGATGCTAATATTCTATTGAACTCTACCTTCAGAGAACAGTAATTTCTATTCATCGATGACATCGTGAATTTGAAAATTAAAGAAATTGTTGAGATGGAGACTTTCAGACAAATTCATCATGGGATAACCCATGAGAAGGCTTTTAATGTCTGTGCTTCATTTACTGCTGTCAGGTATAAATTTGGAGTGTGCAGTTAATATTTACAATGCAATTCAGGTATCCTCAATCCACTGTACCCCAAGTAATTTCAAGGGATCTACTATGATTGTATCTAAAATAGATGTTACATTACCATGGTATGTAATGGCAGCAAAATTGGGCCTTAACCTGAAAATTATTACATTAAAAATATTCTTGAAAAAATGCAAACATCCCATATTTACAGTTGTATAAATTACTGCTATAGCTGTGATGTGTGTGTATGTATAAGTAGAGTAGAAAGTGCTGTATTAGTTTATCTTATGGATCGTTCCCAAATAAGACTTACTATTCAAAACATTTTAACTAATTTTGCTTTGTACTTTCTGTAGTAAATTAAGGAGCCTAGTTAGTTTTCAACATTAAGAGAAGGTTGCTGCAGTATTTCTGCAATATAACAGGTATTATATTTGTTAATATACTTTGGGAGCATTTGAATTCTAATCACACAGACGAAAGGAAATTTCAAGTAATGGCAAGCAAATTTAAATTACACAACAGTAAAGACTTTCATACCTCTGAAAATATTTCAGCACTGGCTTTTTTTTTCCCGCTTGCTTTGATTATCCATGATCACAGCAGAAGAATTCTATAGCTGTTGCCATAATTTCTAAAGCATAACTGTGCTAACATGAAATATGTATATATAGGTACATTTGCCAAGATGTTTTAATTTTTTCATTCATTTTCCACCTCATGTACTGGGAGGGGCTGCTGATCAGCACACCGGCTGAAGGAAAATGCAGAATTGTTGTAGGAGAAAATGGAGATATGCAGGCAACATTTCCAGGAAAAGTAAGCTTTTTCTACTGTGATTTCAGAGTAGAAAAATCAGATTTCCATCCCATAAAACTTACTGCTTTGACCTCTGGGATCCCTCGGTACACTAGCCAGCATTTGCTAGCCATGCACTTGCAAGTGTCTCACAAGGCACAGTGTGAGAGATTATTTTTATGCCACACAAACTTGCCAGCTTTGCACCCGTTGAACGTTACTCTGGGTCAGGCCTCACAAGCTATGTATGTCTCATTATCTAATTCCTACAGCTTGGCTCCTCTTGCAAGCCAGGTCTTGGCTAAGATAAAAAGCTGCAATACAAGACACTTAGTGACCACAGAAGGGAGGAATATTCTGTCCAAGGAGGCATTTTCCTACACTTCTCCAGCTTGATGCCCTCCTGTCATGAGACTTTCCACCTTTTCAGCAGCACCTGCTTGTTGTAAAAATGAGGAGGGGGAACTAAGCACCACTGTGACCAAAAATAAATTCCCCAATTTTTTTTTATTGCCACGTTTAACCTCTGCTCTTTTAATCATATGCACAGCAGGAGAAAGGGGATGTGCTTTAACAACTTAACAGGTATTAAACAGTGCAAGTCTTTAGCTAGAAATCATGCTATCAGTTGGAAGTAAACAATAAGGCTATATATATTTAATTTTTAATAAATTTTGAGTTATGCTATTCTTTTAATTACATTAATCAAGCAGGCTCCAACACTGCAAGCCTTAGGGCTTGAAGTGCAATTTCAGTGCTTTGTAATAAATTTGCCAAAGTTTGGAAAAAGATGAAATGGCTTAATATTAAACATTTGCTTGATTTAAATTTTACTAACCCATGCACTTTATAATTCATATTTTTTCAGTGCAATGTACTGCCACAGCAGAACAATCATAATAGTAATTGTGAGTAAGTGTTCCTTTTGCACACAGGTTTTGCTTATAAACTAAGATGAATAAAGGGGCCTGGAGTATCGAGGGAATGCTAAAGGTCTGCAGAGCCTTTCACTTCAAGGTCATCGGTTCAAGCACACATCATTAAAGACAGAAAGTTAACATCTAACTACTGCTTCATAATATACATGAAATGACTTCTAGTGATGTCAGTGGAGACAAGGAAAGGATACAACCAGTTTAATAACAAGAAAAGCGGTAGGACTAATGTGTAGGTCCAAAAAAGACCTACCAGGCTCCTGTCTTCTCCTGCATGCAGTCCTAAGGGATGTATTCACTCTTCAGTCTGGAAAGGTTAGAAAGGTTGTAGCCACCCTACTTGCTGTTATTTGATGTCATAAGCTTAATTGAGTTGAGCTGGGTAAATACTAGGTTGGAAAGGATCCGAGGAAAATTCAGGTAGAAGATGGTTTGATGATGAAGTAATAGTGAACCTGGTTTGATGCTGCTTGGGCACTGCACAACAGGCTCTTTGAAGGAAGCTGCAAAACTGATATCCTGACCACTTGCCATTAACTTAAGCATATAAATCACAAGCAGAAAACTGTTGGCCGTGGTGTCTTCATGACTGCCTTCCAAGTGAGTAATTACAGTCTGCCAATGTTAATTCCCCAGTAAAGTTAATCAAATGAGGTACTCTCTTTTGATCAGCTGTGCAGCATTATTGTTGTTTAAGGCTTTTATAAAGAAGTAGTTGCTTTTCAGTGATGTGATCTCTTTATGTGAGACCTCTAAGAAGATTTAGGTGTGTTTAGAGGAAGGAGTGTAACATGGCAGTGATTTTTATTAGCCGTTTCATATTTAGTTGTCAAAATGAAGTAAATTGCTTCTGTCTACTGTTGTAAAAAGTGCATCATTTTTCCCTTTTGTTCTATGAACCGCTGAGATTTTTAAAGGGTTCCACAGCTGTCTTCTCTTCCTTTGGTCTTGTTGTCGTTGTTTGCTTTGAAATCTGGGCTGAGACTGGACCCAGGTTGCCTTTGCTCAATGTACGTGTTTGTTAGTGAAATAAATTATTTCAACCATTGTAAAAGAGTCCTATGACTTCTCCTCCTTTCCATAGTGGCTTTAGTTATGAATATACACAAAAGTAAAAAAAAAAAAAAAAAAAAAAAAAAAAAAAAAAAAAAAAAGCTTCAGATAAGTAGTTACTTCATTGATAAGCTCTCTTAAAAATGTTTTACGAGTAAGAAAGGAAATAAGGTGAGAAAGACCAGAGGAGGAGAAACTCAGCGTTCTAGACAAGGGGAGATACAAAGGAGTTTGCAGGGGAAAATACAGTGATATGCAACGCCATCTTGGTTTGGTTTGCTTCTTTTGCCCTTTAACTCTTGTTACTTGTATACTTAAAGTTTTTATACCTTTGGAAGAGGTTTTAGTCACAGATTTTTTATGGTTTTAATACGTGTATACATAGAAAATATTTAGTCATATTTTACATTTAATGTGCGAATTTCTTTTTATTCTCAACACTTGTCTGGAGCAGAAAGCACTTTTTGAAGAACTCGTACCTGTCTGAGACATTGAATTAGTCTGAAATAGCAGTGGTGCATTTATAAGCGGTTTCACTTAATTGTAATGGGGAAGCACCACTGGAATATTTTGTAACAGAATTTTATGAATAAAATTGTGGTTTACTTGTAAATATGTATGTGATGCTCAGTGAAAGGATCTCTGGAACTTTCCTGAATTTTTCATTCAATAACCTTAGCCTGTGTTTGTTTTTATGAGGAAAGTGAAGTTCCAAGTATTTCATTGAAGAGGCTAGATGTCTTTTTGAGTTAATATGTCATAAGCTTCCCTATAAAAAATACATTTCAACCTCCAGGTATTTGCACATTGCAAGAATATTATTTCTTTTCATAAAATATTCTATCTAAATTCACATCATAACTTTATTTTTGGCAGTGACAGTTTAAAACCTAATCAGGGTCGAAAAAAGGAAGGAGTCGGAGGTAAAATATTTTTGCAGTAGTCCAGGGGGAAATGTGCATAGTATATGTCAGTTCTCCTCTTGAAAGAAAACATGGTAGTTAATCCTTCACTTTGCACCTTGGTTTTTTCTCCTCCAAATTTCAATACAGAACTTCTTTGACATGAGAATCAATTAAGATTTAAAATTGTTGTCATCTCTGTAAGAAAATGACACACACTTGAAGTAACATAAAAAAAAGTAATTCTTCAATCACAAGTTATGGCAACCTGTGATATTTGGTTGGAGGATTTTTAGGGTTTGAAATAAAAAAGTAGATCCAACAGAACTTTTACATTTCAAAATATTAGTGCATCAGCTTTATTGGAAAAAGCTGAAATTGTTCAAATGACTTCAGTAAAACAATTTGGACTACGATTCCCGGAATGCTCATGAAGCTGACATGTCTACATGTTCTTAAAAAGTCATAATCCATCATTCTGAAGCTAGATCGATGGATTATGACTTTCTGATGTCAGATCTGTGAATTAAGGCTTTTTTGAGTACAGACTGCTATCCAATTATTGCTCCTATTCATATATTATAAATCATTATTCCTTCACCAGGTAGTCAGCAGTTTCTATTTCCTAATGTTTCAGAGCCTTCCTTTTTTAGCCATTGTGGCATTCCCATTGAGCAATCAAAAACGGAGAGTGCTGACCTGAAAAATTAAGCTTCCATCACAGCAAATTGTTGGGGGAACAACATTCATTCCTAATTCTTGTAGTTTCTGTTGAAATAAAGGGAATTAGATTAGTTTGAAACAAATCTCATCCCCTTCCTGCACAAACAAGCAATATAATAAATTGGCACAAAAGTTGTTGGCATGTATTGACTTCATTTTTAAGTGCTCATGCCTGAGTTTCTTAAAAATGATGCTTTCTTCTGATAAGTTGATTTTTTTTTATATGAAGACAGATTGGCTTTTGATTTAAAGCTGCAATTTGCCAGCGTGCTACCTTAAGTGATTGTGTCTATTAGGTGCTGTTAAACTGGAGTTCCTTTGAATGAATTATTTATAGAGTAATAAACTTCTAATGCAGTGGAGTATATGGTAAAAGTAGAAAATGCTTTACTGTAACCAGTTTAGGTGTGTCAAATCAAAATGCATCTTAAACAACTTTATGAAAAGATATACAGAAAAAGAAGAGCTATTTTAGGACCCATCATACATCCAGAGAATTCATTAAATTAAATGTAATCACGCTCTGTTGGAGAGTTGGGAATCTGTTATCTCAACAGATTTCTCAGGCTAAGGGAATTTAGGGCTAGTCCATATGTGGATGGAAAAATCAATAGTATGATCTTGCTGTTGTTTTTTATTTCATTTTGCTGTACTGATAGTTCTTCATTAGGATGCAGTTTTCACACTAGATGGCTGTGCATAAAATATGTCCAGTCAGTACATTGCTAGTGGAGGAGTTGTCGAAAAAGGTGGTGATCGATGGAAGGGAGGGTAGTATAATGAATGTGGTAGAATTCATCTTTTAATAACAATTTGTTCTAGTCCTGTGTCTGTCGTGAAAGAGCTGTCACGGCACTGCCGTGTGCCTCAGTTTCTCCTTTATTTGAGCACCCGTGTGGATCCTAAAACCTGTGTCCCAAGGACTGTTTCTGTGGCAACTCTGCTGAAAAAGAGATATGCGTAATCTCATGCTGCCCCTGTTGCTATTCAGTTAAGGATGTTATCTGCAACTGCATGAGGAAGTTAATGTAGTATTTTGCATGTCCTGTCACTGAGTATCAGAGGGGTAATGCTTTAATATACTGTAGTTTAAGTCTTCTTAAAGGAAGACATTGTCTTGGCATATTAATCTCATTTCTTATTGTTTATTTCAGGAGCTCTGGACATTAATGCCATCCTTGCTCTCACCTTCCTTTTCCTGTTATCTCTTTTACATTTTCAAATTTTGGCCATTAAGACTTCCAGGGTGCTGCAGAGTGTTAGAAGGAGCTGGTTTGTTGGGAGAGCACAGAAATATTCTATGAATGCTTCTGGAGAAAACATGATTTTAAGGGCAAGTGTCAGCACAGCAATGGAACCACTTGCAGGGCTTCAATGCCTTTCTTGCTTTAGATAGATTTCCAATGCGATACAGCTTTAGAGCCCAATTCTGCTGATGGGAAGTCTAGCAAAGTTCCTTCTGCCATCCACGGAAGTAGGCTCCAAGCCATTTTCAAATTTCCTGTTAAATGTAGTTGCCCACTAGATGGAGACAGAATATTTTATACATTATAGGATATACAGATGGTAATCAAACCCACCAGCTGCTGCTTGCTCTTTCCGGGCACCTTGCCAATTTACTGGCAGTATGTTGACTGGGAAGTAGACAGTGACACACTTTGATCGAAAAGCTTGTATGATGATTTTTTTTTGTTGTAATATTATTGTTTTTTTAAAAAATGATAAAAGAGATCAAGATGTGTATCTTGATCAAAGGGTACTGCTGTCTGCTTCCCCATCAGCAACTTCTAATTTATAGAAATCAGATTGCGTGGAAAGCAATCAGCAAAGGTTTGAGGTCTGTCTTGTTCTCACTGCCAAGAGATGCTGACAAGTGAGAAAATTAAAATCAGGGAAGGTAAGGAGAGAACTAGAAAAACACTGGTTGAAATACAATTATTTAAAGTTCACAATTTTAATAATTTTAGGGCTATAAAAAAATACAGTTAAAGCACTCAAATTGGCTATTGCTTATATTATCAGAGCACCTTAAGATCTTTCTCTGAGGGAGGATGTTGCTTTGAGACTAATTTACCATTGAGAGACAAATGTATCTGTTAAGTTACTTGTTGTCACAGAGAAACAACCTGTCTCTGGTTTTGGGACCAATTTTTTCAAAAGTATCTCCTATCAGCTCTATTTCTTCCATATGTAACTGTGCATCCAGTATGATTTATTAGGGTGTATACATGATATAATGAACACCTGCAAAGAACACTTAAACCAGTCTGTCCTCTAAATGTGAAGGTAGTCTGTGAAGGAGGACTATACTGAAAGTTTGTCTATTCTATTGATAAAGTCTTTTCTCTTAAAGAGAAAGGGTCTCTAGTAGGGTCTTTTTTTCTTTTCATCTATTGGTATCAATTCCTTCTTTAAAAGCCATTTTATGTTTTGGATTTTTTAGTTCTTCTAGGCTAAACAATTAGCAGTTACAGATGTACATATGTGTTTGTATATATATGGATTGTGTCAGCTGGAGAAAGACCGTGTTTCACTGCATAGGTGGATATTTCTAGCCAACATAACACAAACCTAGTGGCAGTGGTGGGAGTTGCTTCACATTCTGCCAAATGTTAAAATCAAAATAAAGAATTGTATGACAGGAGATCCTAGGTATGTGACATTTTGTCTGGATGGAGCAAGGGATTATCAGAGGGAAATAGACTGATGTAGATAAGGAAGGGAATAGGGCCCACCTCTAGAAGTCTTTAGAGTGCCATCTTTGATATGATCTTTGGGTTATGAATCTATTGGAAAAGTAAGTTAAGATCTTGATTTGGTGAAAAGAGATACTACTGGAGCCACACTAAACATTCCGCTGCTTCATACAGTCTGGCATGCTTGGCAGTTGGGGCCAAAGGGGAGTTGGAGGCTAGAATAATAAGTGTTGCAGTTCAGCATTGCACTCTGCTACCAGAGTGGTGAAGATGGATCTGTTCAGCCTCACTGCCTCTCCTCTGTGTACAAGACCTTCGACTGTTAGCTACTTCCCATCGCTCCCGCTTTCTTCCTCTGCACATTGACTCACGCTTTTCCCTGAGCTGCTGAATAAATCTTTCCTTCCACAGGCCCAGTTTAATTCCTGTGTCCTCAACGGCCCCACCTTTCTCACTATAGCCAGCTGAGCTTTCCAGCCATTAGTGATTTTTGTACCCTCTCCTCAACTTTTCTGCTTGGCAATCCAGACACATTTGATGTTCCTGATAGGTGTTTTCTTCTGAGGGTTAGATCGAAAGACAGCAGCTTTGGAGTAGGCAATGTCGTGTTTCTGGGTATAGCTGTGCATTCTCAAAAGAAGGTGCCGCCGTGTGGCGTTTGCTCCCTCTACATACTTATGATGTTTCTATTTAGGAAAGCTGACGGGGAAAAGGTGCTGCTGAAAGGAATAAATAGATTAATCCTTTTGACATCATTGCTTCATTTTTTTCCATGAAAAGCTGACACATTGTCTTTACCTCATCAGGCAAACTGTGTGTAAGCTTTGTGATCACATTGTCTTTGCCTATTCTTGTAGAACAGAGTTTCTCAAAAAGACAAAACACAAGGGGAGGAGAGGAAAGCCTATAGTGTACAATTCAACACAGTACCCTTCATATTCACTTATTCTATAGCCGACTCAAATTTTTCACTTCAAAGTTTGAAGCATTTGCTCTCGGTCCTGACGTGTTAAAATTCTGTATGATTGTGGAAATCTTCTTTGAACAAGTGTCAAATTTTTGTTGGTTTTGTTACTTGTGTGTGCAGTAATTTTCTAAAAGGTGAAGTTAGAGCTTGTAAGGGATAAGGAGTTAAGTGAGTGTTGGTTTGTTGGTTGTTTTTTATTTGGGGAGAAATTATTCAGTATAAATGCTTGTTTCTTCTCATCCTTTGTTTAAACAAATTTTGAAATATCCACATTTGATTATATGATTTGTCATGAACTTCCTAACAAGTCAAAGCAGAATGAGGTTTATGTGCTTTTTCACCAGAAACCATTTCATGCCCCAACAGAAATGGAAATGACTCTTCTTCTCATAAACCTTCCAAGTCAAAGTGGGAGGAGATAATCTGTAAGGAGATGTTACCTACTCAAAAACAACCTCACATCATCCAAGGTGTGGTTGGCTTTGGCAATTTACCAAGAGGAAACTTATTAGATTTCAAATCACCCACCACGCCAAGCTATGCTGAAACAAAGTTTTGTTTAACTCTTGCCTTCACCAGACTAACCCTGCCCCTATCCACAACTGCACTTTTATTTAACGTGGATGACAGTATTATAAGATAGAGTTAAAACTAACCCCATGATTCAAGCTGAGATGCAGTATAAACAGATTTATGAACGTGTGCTGTAACAAGGAGAGCCTGTTTACAATGGGATATGAAATTCAAGTGTGATATAAGGAAGTGGTGGTTCCTTTTGACTAACAGGCTATGGTTAGAATACCACCTATTCAAGCTATATAGAAATGCAGTTGTAAACAAGTACTGATGTCTTAGACTTATGTGGGCTTTTGTGTGTACTGATCAAACATTCTGGTACTAAAATAGACTAGTTTCACATAGACAGGTGACTGAAAACTGTAACTCTAAAATTTGAGAGAAAAATTGGCTTACTTCTGCATTCCCAAATTGGAAAATATATGTTAATAACTTAATTTTGATGATAAAAACATGAAAAATAAGTCCTCAAAATAGTGTCGAGTCAATTTTCTGATAAAGTAAATTTGTTTTCCCATTTGTGATTAAAATGACCTACAGTAAATTTTTTTTTAACTAGGTGTTAATTAAAAATATGGAAATGGATGTTAAAAACATTGCAGTTCACAGTGGAAGAATTACCATAACTGATTTGTTCTCAGAGCCATGCCTGTTTTGAGATGTTTTTAAGATGTCTAAGGTACTGGTTGTTTTTCTGCATGATTGTTTCCAAAGCAAAATGTGATTCCAATAAAAACAGTAATTGAATTTACAGTCCACAGGACAAATTGTTGTTTTAACAGAAACTTACACACTCAGGCAAAGACTTTATGTTTCAGGTCTAATAACAAAGAACACAAGCTTCCCATTTTTATGTGACCATATATTCTGAAAAGTTTTCTAAGATAGCATATTTTAAAAAATAGATATTGTAGTTTTTAAATTGTGTGAGCAATTTTTTCCTCCTCTTAGCTCAGAATCAATATTCTTTAGGTTGTTTGTTTTGGTTTTTTTTTAATGCAACCTTTTAAATGTTAGAGCAGCTTTTTCTGTAGCGTCAGCTAGGGCTGAATCAATAGAGACAAGCCTATTCCCTTCTAATGCACCTGATGGCTGCGAGGAGTTTAGAGAGAGCTTGTTGCTTTGTCGTTGGTGGTGCGGGAATGTACAGAGTGCGGGGCGGTTGTGTGAGGGGCTTGCCCGTGAGCAGTCTTGCATGGAGACAACGCTGGTTTCAGAGGAAATGGGCAGGAAGGGAAGGCTGTTCAAGACTGGCAGCGAACAAAGGCAGGAGGTGGGGCCTGTGTCCAGTCTGGGGCAATGATTACACATTACTGTATTAATAGCAAAAAAATCTTTTTCTGCTGTCAGACTTTCTCAGCAGGAGCTCCCAATCACTTCATGAACCCTTGTTGTTTTGAAGGTTTCTTCCAAAGTTTTCCTGTTTTTGGGGGAATCTTCTTAATGCCTTTCTTTAACCTACACTGTACTCACGTTTAGATAAATCCTGACGACTGTGCTTAATGAACGAAGCGAAATTTCGTGGGATAACATGGAGCTCCTTACACACATCTGCTCTAACTAGTGTGTATACAGCGTGAGACATACTGGAGATAGACGTACATGCTGGAGTTAGGCATGTCTACAGTAGCATTTTTTGGCAGTCTTAAGGCTGACCTAAAGCCCTACAGAACAGGAATAGTTGGTGAGACATTGCTGCACCTCGGATGTAACGCCTGGAAAAAACAGCCCTGGAGAGTGCCAACAGCCATCTGACTTTTGCCATCCGTGCTCAGGGCTGCAGGAGGAATGTGTGGTGCTGTTAATCCTTGCTGAGTTTCTACAGTGGTCCTTTGAATAAAAAAGGGAATATTTCATATTTTCCAGTGCCAGGCAAACTGGGGAGCCTGAGTGAGGGACGCAGCTTTCCAAGGTTCCCTGTATAGCTGACGGGAGAGGTAACAGGCTGTGCTTGCTGGGCACCAGGGCAGGTATATTAAGCAATTGTTAGGTTCTTAATTTATCATAGTTGCTCCGATTTCCCTCAGGAGATGCAGTCTTCTTTGCACTCACTACAAGGAGGGACTTAGGGGCTTGACAAGCCCCTAAAGCAAGGTGTGATGAATACCATCCCTCCAGGCAATTTAATTCTTACAGGACATTTTGTTGCCAAAGGCACATGCACTCTTGCAAATTTGTTTTCTGTGAGTATGAGACTGCAGCAGGTCTTTATAAAATGTATGGAGCCTCCTCCCAGAAAGAGGTACCAAAATGCACCTGGCCAAATATGCTTTCATACTTTTATCATAACATTTTTAGCAGTCATGTCAGATCTTTCCTGATAAATTATTTTGAAAAAGAGATGCGTAACAAGGAAATGTACAGCTCTGGCCTGGTAAGGCGTATGCCACCAATGTGTTAGACTGATTGTTGTGCATTGGGTGCAACAGAACATAATTTTATGGTTTTCTAATGTGATCACATGACTAGTAAAAAAAAAAACCTTATGGTTTTTTAAATATTTTGTAGATCCAGCAAGGTGGTTGCTGTGGAAAAAGCTCTTTATTATTATTATTTTTTTAATGGCTTTAGATCCCTACTGAGTATAACTGTACAGCCAGAATAGGAGCTGCCTGCTCTTTGCTTGTTTGATGGGTGCCCTTGAAGTGGAACGGGGGGCTGGCACTGTGAAGAGTCCTGACGTACCAGAGTTGTACTTTCAGGTACTAAAAAAAAAATCCTTCACCCCTCCTAAAAATCTGTATGCATGGTTTTTCAAAGGGTTTTGTTAACCTCAAGCACTTAAAATGGTGAGACAGATCCCAAAAAATCATGAGACTTGCTTAAAAATAATTCTTGTTTGGTTCCTTTTTGCTTGCAGTCTAGTTTTTGAGCTTTCAAGATTTATGTTTTCAATCTTTCCTCTGCAACCGTAAGAGCTAGACAGTAACTTTATTTTTAAATGAAAGCTGAGATTCTCTTGTAATCCCATAACTCTAGGAGATTTGGCAATGCTAAACAATGTGAATTTAGAGTGACCATTCCAAGGTGAATCATTTAGTGATGTGTCCTCAGCATGAAAGCCAACTGGAGATTTTTTTTTTTTGTGTGTCCTATTTTGTCTTTCTAAATAATCTGTGAATTGGCAGTAATAATTGGAAGCTTGGTATAAGCAAAAGTAGGTGACTGTAGCCCAGTAAAATCAGGTTTTTTTTTTTCTGGTATATTAGGATATTCTTACAGAATCTAGGTATTAAGGGTATTCTGCATTAAGATATCTCTAGAGAGGAAGGCTTTGGTTGTTTTTGTAGAAGCACCCTTTTCTACTCAGTCGAGCATTAAAATTGGCAGCAGCTCCTGGAGTAGCAAGAAAATCCTGGTTGTTGCCCTCATATAGTTACTGAAAACAGTAAGAGGATATGTAAAAGCTTTAACTCCAAGGAAAAATATTTATAACTGTGACAGTGTGTTTCCTTACAATAATTTATGGGCAAAATGTAGGAAAGGAGGAACACAAGCTATAAATAATATTCCGTATGTAAACATAATGGCAGTAGAAAATTCTTTTTATTTAAAAATTAATATTGATGTTCATTAATATAAATTACCACATTTCAGATGACTCTGATGTCCTTGAGGCCAGATGTCACTGACTGATTTACAGCTTCCTGGGAGGAGGAGTAGATCCTGTTTTGTCAATGTAGGCACCGATTTGCTTCAGATAGCTATTTTGGACTAAATTAATTACTGATGTATTGTCAACAAAGTTAATTCACATCTCAGCTCAGAAACATGAAAAACTCTCTTTAAAATGTATTAACTTGAACTCTGAAATGCAGGAAAAAGAGCATTAAAGTATACCTTTGACTTACTGAACTTTTGTCTCATTTAAGGAATAATGCTTTGAAAACTCCTGCCCAGGAACATGCACACAGAATTTCCATGTACATCATTAGCGACTGGGGACCATACTTCAGAGGCCAAGTTTAGTCCCTCATTGATCTTAATTCTACTTTAAACATTAATACAAATGTGTACAGTGAAGGTGTTCAGAAGGAAGCTCTGCCATGGTAGTCACACTGCACAATCAAATATCTAGATTAAGTTTTTGAGTGCTTCATAATATCCTTCAGTCCTTTGGACCTTGTGTGTAGCATTGCTGCAAAATAGGAGCGCAAGTGTATTTGTAGAGCTATCAGCAGCCTCCCAGAAACCTCCTCACCTGTGGGAACGCTGGTGGGCGATGCTTCAGAAGGCAGGTAGGATGGATTTCTTGTGTTTGCATATGCTGGCAGGTTAGAGGGGGGAAAAAACCCCAGAGGCAGGCTGGTTTGAGTCAGTGTGAGACGGTGCATCTCTCCCCATTAGTTATTCATTCAAATTCAACCACATGAAATACAGGCAGTGAACAAACCATATCTTGTAAATGCCTTTTATTCCAGCAACTGAAGTTCAGCCTATTGGTAGGTGTGCAGCTGGGCATGCCTGGTGTGAATGGCAAACTAGTGTAAATCCTGTATTAAATATTTTGGTTTATAGCAAATCTCACATACGATCGTATGTAGGGCAGAGATGTGTGCAGGTCTCTGATAGCATAAGGTCCTGTGGCATACAATTAGAAACTACACAGATGATGTGAACATAGAGAATAACACTAAAAGAACACCCTTTTTTAAATGCATCTGTCATTCATATAAAATCAAATCCATATCCACCAAAAGGCTTTGCAAGACGTTACAAGGCTTTAGAAATGGTCCATGCCAAACATGGGATATTTTTTCCAATCCTTATAAATAATTATTTTCCTGTGTTTGCTAAGATTAGCTCCAGAGAATTTATGTTAAGACTCTGTGGAGAGGAGTAGAGAATTTCAGATAATATTAAGCTGAAAAGGTGGTTTTAAAATGTTTCAATGATATAAAAGCCTTGTATAAGAGGCAAATACACCACCCCCTCAGTCTCTTTCTCATTTATGAAATAAATAAGCATAAACTATAAATTCTAATTTTCAGCAAGTATGTTAGTAAATCCAAACTGACCTTGACCTTAGCTTTGCTAATTTCCAAACTCTGATGTTCATTCCCCAAGTAGATTGTTTCCATTCATACCACATACATAAATACTGCAAACCTTTCCAATGACTTGAATTAGAGTGTAAGTAAATAGCTGGTTTTAATCTACATAATATTTTGAGAGCGGACGTTCTGTGCTATGACTATTAAGATATACCCAGCAATCATTTGTATAATACTGAAACCTCTTACATATATTATTAAAAGTAATGCTATCAGCCAGGGCTTGTTTTATGCCACAGAAACTTAAATAATAAAATACAGTGTGGATAAAATCTGCAATAATAGTAACTTAAGCAAAATTAATTTAACTAACAGATAACATCTGGGGGAAAATGTAATGGTATATTGGTAAGTTATGCAAAGCTAATTTTATAATAACTACCACATCTGTGGAACTCGTTTATTAGAATGCTTTACCAATCTTCTTTCCTGCCATTATTCTGGTTTAGAAATTTTCCTGTGTACTATTTTATTGTCTTTGCTCTGCCTACATTTGTAAAAAGGTAATTTGCTAGCTCTCAACAACAAGAAAAGCGTGTGGGTTTATGTACAGAACAACATGACACTTTTTATACTTACCTCTCCTTATGCACACTTTTACTAGAAAGAATTCCAGAGGAAAATTGTGGAATGGGGCTGTACCTTGAGAGCAATGTTTGAACACCAGCTACAGCCCTCAGCTGTGACTATGCCGAGGCTTGATGCACCGGGGTGGGAAAGTAAAGATGACACCGAATGGTATTTCCCACAATAACCACTGCTGGATGCTCGAGCAGCCTCTAGCCTGCTCTAACTTGTCCAGATTCAAGTGGCCTTTTGGCACCCCACCACACCTAGGAATTAGTAAAAATATTGCATTTAACTTCTGCTCCCTCCAGTCTCTTTCGGAGCATCCTTTTATCTGCAGGTGACACTGATGTGCCCTCCGCATTTGCGCAGCTGCCTTACCGTTTCTTTATGTTTGAATTCTCATGGACCCGTTGGACCGCAATGTGCAGGAAAATAGTCCCGATTAATTTTAAGGCATTATCATCTTGCCAAACTGTTTCTCACATTTCGATAGTTATATTGATTCAAGAGGACACTTTGAGTAATACATCTTTGTCATAGTGAATAATGCTCACATAATGACAAATCTTCAGGAATTAAAAAAGAGGAGGATGAATTTTTTAATGTAGGTCAGTGGAAGTAATTCACCATAAATTTACTCAGACTTCAGAAACTAGCAACGTTTTTTAAAGCCACTGTAACTGTATAAAACTTACTGTGTCTCCTTCTCTGTTTTTAAATAGATTTTACTACAGAGCCGTTGGTGCTATTAAACATGAGGTTTTGTTCAAAGGAAATACAAGGACTTAATTGTATTTTTTAAAGGAAAGTATTGCATCAGAAGAATTCATTTAAATACGTTTGTTGGCTTCAGGCTCTCACCACAATTCATTCGTTCTAATTTTCCCCTGGACTTGTTAAGGACACAATGTATAGGAAGGAGCAATGCAGAATGGCATTTTTAGGTCACTATATTTTGGCTGTAAACTGCAGTGCTGCTCATAAACTTATGATTACTAAACAAAATACTTCATATTCTACATTAAAGTTTCAGAGTCTTTTAAAAAAACTTTTGGCTGAATGTTGAGACTATTATGGCTCATTAAAGAGACTAGTTCTGCTGTAACTTAGTTATTTCTTAATGATCCAAGGGTTATTATTAGACACGGAACAGATGAGTAAAGAATGGCTCTCTTTAAAAGGACGCAGTGAAGTAAAAATATTATTCTAAAACGGAACCTCTGAAAATCTTATCCATGCTACAAAAATGTATTTGCTCAGCCGGGAATAGATTTTTAAAACCCGGTCCAGTTTTTTACATTATTTAATTTTTTGACATTTGGACTGGAGGGAATAAATGGAATAATGATTTAATCTAAATAAAGAAAATATTTTGAGTGAATAGTTAACTAACTAACCAAAAAATGTTATTTTAAGGAAGCAGAAAATAATTGTGAGCTCTCATCCAATTCAGCTAATATTTTTTAATAAGAAAATATTATAAGGTAAGAAATCAGAGAAAATGGAAATATTTGCTAAATCAAAAGACCTCTAGTTTAAAAAAATAAAACTTGAAAACAAAGCTTTTTATTTTAGAAAGAATAACATTTAACTCAGCTTAAGCCTTTTTGCATTTTGATGCAAAAACTAAACTTCCTGACCGTTCCTTTTGTGAGTCTGTAGGCACTAGCACAGCGTTATAAAATTTGAGTCACAAGTGATACAGGGAAATGCTTCTATAAGATCTGGTTTCCTCCTCACTTAAATTCTGGAAATCTTTCTGTCAGCCTTTTGGGTTCTTACAAACGTGGACTAATCCTGTCTGCCTTTTTTAGCGAGCTCACACATGACAGGGAATCTTGAAGATAATGACAGAGTCCAAACGTAACTTCTGAAAAGCTTTTAGGACTACAAGAGAGATTTTTAATGCGATAAAGTACACTGGCTAGGTTTCACTGTCTATTTTCAGTTTTTCCTATCACTTTGCAAATGTACAGAGTGTTTAATATTTTCAGCGTGCTTAACTGTAGCAAGTAACTAAATAGACAAAATATCAACGTATATGAGGAAATTAATTTATGGGAGCTGCAGTTACCCTGGTGTGAATTAATGGAGTTGACTTACACCATCCAAGCAAAATCGTGTTTGTAGTAGCTGACTCAGAAGTGGAACATCTGGCTGGTATTCTCGGTGGGCACTTCCCGTGGTAGAGGCCCCAGACATACCGGTTTAGTATGTCTGTTCCTTGCTTGTTCAAAAATACCTTTTGTCACCCTATTTGGCATGTTCTCTGTCATCCTTTTAAAAAAAAAAAAAAAAGAGGACAGAAACCCCTTTAAAGGACTCTGGGCCACCTTCTGCATCTCTCACCAGAGCCCGAGCAAGGACCAAGAGCTGCATCTCGCTGCTCCGGGGGGGAAAGCCATTTCCTTGTTAGAGCATTCCCGGAGCCACAGTTCACACGCCAGCAGAATACCAGTGTGGTTCCCACGTTCACAGGAAACAGAAATGGAGCAAGCTGATGAAGCAGCAAAACTTGGACCGTTAGCGATTCTTAAATTGTAGGCACATATTAAAATATTTTTCTTAAGGCCTTATTTTGTGCAGCATCACTACAGCTTTACTCTAGCTGACTCCTTTGAGAGAAAACCCTGGTGGTCAGCTGGGCCCTTTAATTCCAAAATGCAACAAGATCCCTGTTCTAAAGTGACAAATTTGCGTTGGGAAGACTGCATGTCACCTAAACTCTGTGTTTTCTAAACTTAATTATCCACACGAGTAAGAAGCTGTAGTGTTATGAAATTATGAAAATCATCTGTTCTTTCCAAGTGTTATAAAGAGGGCCCCTTGAGATGCAGCTAGAAATTAAAGCTAATCTATAATCATTTTCAGTATGCTTTCCAGTTCTGAGCACCTGGATAGTAACAAAAAAGGTACTGTTTTTTGTTGTTTGCCAGCCATTTCATTTCCATTTTAAAAAATCTGCAGTAAACCTCTGAGCAATAATTAAACCTGAATTACTTTTTTTTTTTTTTTTTTTTAATTTAATACTGCCAGGATGTGATTGAACTTGCCCAACCCGCAGTTCCCCCTTTCCCTGCTCTGCTGGAAGAAGGCATACTTTCAGATATCTATTCGTCATTCATAACATCACCAACAGCTGCAGAGACAGAATCTAAGGTATAGAGTTTTGTTCCTTGTTTTTTTAAAGATATTTTTCTGTGTGTCTCCTACCTCATTTATTCCATTGGAGACCAGTCACTAATGATATTTATTCACCAGAATGTAGCATGCATTCTCCTAAGATTGAATGAAGTTGCTTTTAATGCATTAATCAGTCAACAGAGGACGTGTGAGTCAGCACCTCTGGGGTCTCTCCCCATGTGGCTTCGTACCCTCAGGATCTGCCTGGCCTGGGCAGTGAAAGTGAGACACTGACGGTCTCCGTCAGAGCAGAGCTCTCAAAAGCAGGCTTCGTGTATGGTTGCATGTCTTTGGGCTGATGCTCTTTGGTCTTGTGGAGAGCAGGAGGATGTTCTAACTCACATATTTCTTGTGACTGGTTGCTGCTAGGGGTCTGATCAAGAGGGTTACCTGGAAGAGCCCTGTCCAGAGGTAGAGCCCTTCGAGGCAGATGCTGTGGCTGGTGTCACTGCTGAAGATGAGAAGTCCACAGTCGGTGAAATCCCAAATGAAATCATTGGTAACCTTGAGGTACTATTATTGGAAAGCTATTTACTAATTCTGTCTATGGTTAATTAGCAAGCTTAGCCTTAATGAATATAAACTGTATTCATGCTAAAGCTAGCAAAAAGCACATCCATATGCCATAAAAATATGAATTAGCCTCTATAAATAACTGCTAGTTTAGTCAGCTTACATGTGAGAAGATAAAAAATCTTCAGCAATACAACAACATATATCTTCGGCATTACTATGTGTTAAGAAACATGGGCCAAATCCTGTTCTCAGTGATGTCAGTTATAAAATTCCTTCTCAGGGATTCAGGATCAGCTGCTGTGGTGGAGCATATGCAGTATGTGCTTAATATAAATTGTCAGATGCATCTATGTTACACATCCTTCAATTTGTGTAAGAAATAACATGTTTATGCCAATTCCAGACTTCATTTGGTAGGTGCATAACTATAGAAGAGCTGCCTTAATGGAACAAATCAGGTTTCAGTATGTGGTCTGCAGCCTCTGAGGAGTCCACGGGTTTCATGAAAGGGAAGCAAGCTATTGTCAGTGGACTTAAATTTGTCGTAGGGTGATCTGCTTCTTACAGGGAGGTCTTTAAAATTGAACCATGTGGAAAGCCAGCAGAGTAGATCATTGTTATTTTGTAAATTGTTCCCTCAAGCATATGAAATTATTGAAAGCAAACCAGTTAGAGCTCAGTTCCACCAAGGAACTGGTGGAATTTGGCCTTATTTGCACTGACCAGGTGGCATTAGGCACTTTAAACTTTAGATAGAGTACACTACACACTGTTGACCAAGGAGCAGTTTATTAAATATCTAATATTATCTGAAAATAGTGTGATACGGATAAATTGCTTTCCGTGGATTATGTATGAATGGGGAATATAAATTAGAATAATGATGCCATTATTAGAGCTACCTATTTGATTTCATATTCCATTTCAATATGTCTTTAGAAACAGGAGGAGACCTGGACTATGTTGTCTTATTCCTGTCCCTACCTACAGAAAAAAACAAAATGCCTGATTTTCACTTGACCTGTATTTCACTAACGTTGGTGCCAGGAGCTTTTTTCTTTACAAAACTGCACATATGAGAAAAATGCCTTTTTTTTTTTTAATTATTTTGCAACTCTGGTTATATACACGGAAAATAATTTCCTTTTAGTTTTTATAAGTCTTCCACCAATGTATCTTTTTCACCCAATCTCTCCGTTTCTTGACCTCTGAGGTAATCTTATCATTAGATTTTTACCTGATACATGGTGAGACTCATACCATCTTGTTGTTGTGTGTGAACTGATTTCACAATCTGCATTATGCTTTCAGGGAACATAAAGCAGCTGTTGCTCTCGAGTCTAGAAAATAACTTTTAGTCTCTGATCACAATGCTGACACTCGGTGATCACAACAACAGCCATAGTGAAGTATGGTGGCAGCTGATATTCACTGAAGGTAGAATCAGAGATAGGGAGGTGTAAAAACTGGAGAAGAAGAGGCAGCTGGGGTGGCTGGGAGAGGGTTAGCCTGCAGGATCAGCGTTCCACAGCAAAGCAACTAAGTATACATGTAATGTAAAGGGATAGGGTCATACTTGTTCATTCTTTTGGATGGATTGAATATGGTGAAAACCATCTCCAAAGATACAGAGTTGAGAGAGAAATTCCAGCTTTTTTATGCTAATCTGAGCTACTGAGAACTTGGAAAACATTTTAGCTGTGGTTATCCATTGACAGGTTGCAGTATAGCACTAGTAGGGATTTCTAGAACCAGCAAGCCAAAAAGTTCCTGAAATGGGAAGTTACTGCAAGCTCTTCTGGGCTAAATCCGTTCACATTATCAAAATTACATGAAGTCCCTTAAGAATGTAACTCTAAGTTTTGGAACAGTTTATGTGGAGTCTGTAAAGGACCTTTGAGCCTGTTCATGTTGTTTGAACAAAACTTTGTGACTCTCAGAGAGACTGTCATCACACTTCTTTCATTATTTGTGTATTTTTGCAGTGATGAATGCTGATATTGAGAACTATACATAAGTTCCCCATAAAAGCCCAGTATCTGTGGCCTTTTTTCCAGTGATCTCACATTTCCAAATGCTATAGAAATTATTAAAGACTGCTATGCATCATCACTGCCAAAGATTTCACTCAAATATGCCTCAACCCTTGTACCTTCCCCACAAATTTTACATTGTAAATTTAAACACTCAATGTCTATAGCGGTCTGGATTTCCAGAATGAGATACACATTCATAATTGTGTTTGTAATTAAGACAGACAAGCAACATCACAGAAATATGGTTTTTTATTGTTCATTTTCAGTAATGCTTTCTAATTCCAGCAATGTTTCAATAAAATGTATTACACTAGAGAGCAAACATCTGCAGCAAAGGAAAACAGTGGCAACAACCAAATCCCAAAGCAATTTTTCTGATTTGGTGTTTATTGGTAGAGGCTGTCTGAGGATACAGGCAAATTAGCCTATCTCCCAAGACAAGGTTACGTGAGAAATGGCTGTCCCAGATCACTTCCTGTTCATGGCAGCCATACCATACACCGGGATTGTGCACAGTAATATGATAAAGTGTTATCATGTAAGTACAGGCTGAAACACCGTTATGTCTGCAAAACAGGAAGGTGTGTAGGATAATGTCTGTCTTACTGCACTACAGTGTGTCAAAACCACAAAGACAATGTGCAGCCTAAGATAGCTCCATCATAACCACTTTTTTCTTCTGATTTTCTTTACAGGCAGAGATAAATGAAAAGCTGCAGATGCAAGAAGCAGCTTATACTTTAAAAACAGAAAAATTAAGAAGTCCTAAATAGCCATACAAGAAAGGTGATGTTGAGTTTTACAGAAATGGGACAGTAGGGGATGGCGCACACAGAAGACTGGCTCCCTGCCTGAACGTAATTATTTTTGTATAAAGGAAAATGGTTCTGTTAACATTTACCTAGAAATAGTTCATCCCAGTTCCTCAAATTTACTGTGTCCTGCCAGTGTTGTTATTTAGTTTAGACTTAAGTAGAAGATTATAAACAGGATATGTAATTAAAACATGTTGAAGTTCAGTTTATTTCTGAATAGAAATCCTATTAAAAAAAAAATCGCTGTAGTTTCATTCTCTTTCCTTTTTCCAGTTGTGAAATATTAACAGTTTCTGCTCTACACCTGTGGGTTTTTTCAAGAATTCTTGCTAGAAAGAGAGAGAACATCATTTTGAGGCACTGCAGATATAATGAGAGAATTTAATTAACATGTAATTATACACCTTTCACTTGTAGTTACTCAATAATAATAAGTATGTTATTTAATTTTAAATTGATCCCTAGGCTTTAAAACAAATTTAATATATTGCACTTCTTTATTTGTACCATATTAAAATTGCATAAATGAAGAGTTTGCACTTTTACAATATTCCCAAGAAGAGTTCCTTTTGATTTCAGTGGAAAATTTTCTGGAATGCACGTAACCTTTCATCTGAGAACGTTTCCATATTTTGTCAGTCATTATAGAAATGTTTCAAACTCAAAAGGAACATAACCAAATAAATGACCTCAGAAGAACCAGTTTAACATCTTTATGTTTCAAAATCGTAGCCTGTACTAATTGTAGTGTTACAGAACTCTCTGCCCTAGAAAGCATGTTGACTACAAGTCATGCTTTCAAGCGTAAAGGCTGGATCGGATTACACGTTCAATGGAATATTTGAGAATTAGAATGTTTTATTCATTACAGTTTCATATTTGTTTCCCATTAAGTCAAGAGTTAGTTTTTGTTTCATTTCATCCCCATTTTTTGTGGTGATAATGAAAAAAAGTTTGCAAGCCTGACTCAGCCCAGTCAAAAAATGAAAACAGCTTGAAATAGTTTTCCTGAAGGTCTTGCCTGGCGCTGCCTGCCTGGCAGGGCTGAGCTCCCGGCCGCTGCTGGGAGCTGCCCACACAGCCGGGAGGGGACATGGCCCGCACGCTCTTCAGCGGGGAGCGGCCCCGCAGCTGGAGACAACATCCAGTAGCTGCCTCTGCGCGAACTCTTCGGAGCGCACACCAGATGTGGGCACGGAGCTCTTGGAAAACGACAGTTTGAAATTTTACGTGGGCAGAGTATTTTACTTGGTCTCATGCATTGAGAAAAATCCTTCCCCTGATACGTGATCAGGAGAAGTAAGCTCTGTAACAATTCACTCCCAAGTTTTCTTGATTGCTCTTTCCAGCGCTGGCCAGAAAATTAGTGAGAGCTTCCTTTCAGCTATTAAAAGCTAACTGTTCTGCTTTGAAAACTGAAGGAATTCGTGAAGGATTATTAGTTTTACCTTTAAAAACACCCTTTGAAAATATTTCAGTCTTTTAAATTTGTTAACATTCCTGGTTATGTTCTTTGTTGCTTTATTGCTTTGAAATATGATTTTTTTTGTTGTTATCAAAACTTTCTGAAATCAAAATGTCCTTTATTTTGATACATAAATTCATCTCCCAACATGTTATGCTAATGTCACAAGTTTTCCTGGTTTTGAACTCAAAGGTGAGAACAGAACTTTTGAAGAGAGCTGTCCGTATGAAAAAAAGAGTATTTTAAATACTTTTTAGTGAAAATGTGTTATTGGCAATTTAGCATTGTTTAGCACTTCAGACTTACATCTGAAGACTACAACATTCCAAAAACGGCTAAGCAGAAAAGGACTAACTATGATTTATGTTAAGACCCATGCTAAACAAAGGCTTTTGCCTATATCGCTTCCTCCCTCTCCCAGATTTTGTAGAACCTCTGGGAAATTTTGAAGTGCTTTGAAGACGAGAAATTGTACATGAACATCAAGTATTACTGCAATGATTTGTTAGCATTCAGTCTTAGTACATATGCATAACAGCTGAGGTATTGCAGAAATCCAAAGTGAAGTTCAAATCCCACAAACCATATTTGTAACTATCTTCCTGCAAAAAAAAAATAATGCTACCAATAAAAATAGCCCCAGGGATTTTTTGGGAGTGGGAGGGAGGATGGTTAGGAGGCAGAAAGAGGGAAGATGAGTAAAAGGTAGACATAACATCTTTTTAAGCAGTCAGAGTGCGTGTTCTGACACAGCATATGAACATCAAATTGAAGAATCCTTTAATGTCTTCAGAATGTTAATATGAAATGCAAAACGTCATGCTTTGGATAGATGGGTAGGAACAAAATGTTCAGATGCAATATGGTGCCTTAAGAACAGTCTCCATTCTGCATTCCTGGCTTTTCCATTGGTTTAAGTCAGGCTTGCTGTTCCTCAGGTCTCTTGTGTCACATTGAATTACTGCTATAGTCATCTCTAAAAATAATTATACTGTCATTCCTGGGACCTACAGTTGAGGCTTTGGTATAACAATCTTTGATTATTGTGGTTTTTTGGCCACACTGTTTATGTAGCATAGTTCTTTACAATACACATACTTGACATAGTTCCTAACAGGTTCCCACCCTACAGAGCTTTCGATTTAAATCAGACAGATCTTGTGGAAAGGAATGAAAGGTGTTATGTTCTACCTTGTCTGCCAGAGAAGTGGTGGTTTTCCACGGGACAGAGGACAGGTGAAACATTGTAGTTTTTCCTATACAAGATATAATATTGATGCTTTTTAGCATCTTCATAATAAAATCTCGGTCTTCACTATGATTTTATAATGAGATAGTGAACAATTAGTAATTATCCTTTACTAAAAGAAAAGCTCTATTTTCAGGCAGTGTTTTCCTGCATTATACTGACAGAGTGATGGAAGTTTAAAAGAGATGGAAAGCAGTTTTTCTAAGTAGGAAGCTGGCTGGGAAAAGATGGGAGAAGAGACAAAAAGAGAAGACAGTTTTTTACCTGTTACATAGTTGTTTGCCGTGACCTTTTCTTCTCAAGCCGTGCTTCTCTTTTTCTGTGCCAAAACTTCATTTGAATTTGAGAATTACCACATTGTTTCCTTCCTAAAATTGTAACTGGCATTCCTCGAAAATTTGCTTTCCCAGAAAAGCCACTGTGCGTAGGCTTCAAATTCAGCTTTGCACAAGTGAGAAAAAGACATTTTCTTCAAAAACCTACGCTGCCAACATGACCACAAAATGTGTGCATCGGTCCATTTAAATCGGACCCTTAAGCACATGATTCAGTTGACCACCAAAATGCATTTATCCAGGTGTAGATATCATACTTATTTGAAAAGCCACCAGAGCATAGGTTTGATCCTGGGCTAACTCAGAAGCGTGTAGAAGAGAACGGTAACATGCGTTACGTACATGGGAAGGCTGGTAAAAAATTCATAGCTAACACCTATAGATTTACTGGGGCGTGGAAGGGATGTCTGTACTTTTATTAGCACCAGCCAGTGTGGCGTGGTGTGCAGCAGCGAGACATTCTGTGGGTAACTGGACAATTCACCCTCTTTCCTCTCCCTCCTACCTCATCTTAGGACGGTGTTACACCTGCCCCGGCCACAATGTGCAACCACATAGTTCTCCTGTACGCCAGCAGCCTAGGGAGGCATTGTGTTCAAGGTGAAACCACCTCCACTTCTCTGCCACGGTTCACAAGGAAGTGACAGCAGTTGCAAAACACGCGGACAGTGTTGCTTGCCATGAGTGGCTCAAAACTGACTGTAACATTTCGGCCGGTTTTGTTGGGGCACTTCAAGTGTGCAGAGCAAGCTTCAGGCTCCACAATGTGGATTCAGATTACACATACGTGACAAAAAAAAAAGGAAAAATATATCAAAGGATAGTTGCAGTGACTCATTTAATTGAGAGTCCCATTTAGATGCAGAGCATTAAACAGAACTTGGAATTAGTAACGCCGCAGAAAGAACAGAATGTAAAATATTTCCAGGGTACAAACAACTTGACTTTTTACATAGTTGACTTAGTAGCCCACTGCTTTCAAGCTTGCACTGTCACTGTTGCAACAAAGATAGCATTAAACATGAGGTTTGCGTTCATATAGAATTCTGCACTCACGGTGTTGCCTAGGCCTGCTGGTAGTTGTACATATTTTCTATATTTATGCAGCTGATTCAAAGAACAAAAAAGGAAAAGGTGAGTTGCCACAAGCGACCCGGCCAGGTGGGGTAGGGGAAGCAAGAGGGGAAGGAGGAGATCGTTTTGAGACTACAGGGAAAAATGGTCTGTACAAGTTACTCACCTAAAACTAACATAGTCCTTCTCTGTTCCTGCAAAAGTGCTACTGGAGCTGAATCTGTTTGGGATGCTGATGTGCATGGTGATTCATGGTGGGACCCTCTGCAGGGTGCTCTGAAGCACCTTCTAGATGAGCCAGTTCTTCCAGTGACTGCGTAGAAGGCCTCGGGATTTTGCCCCCTCCACTAAGGTTAGTCTATATGAGTATTTCAAAGTTTTCATTTAGCTCTTTTTAGCTCTTTCTGAAGATGGTTCATACAACACTTTCTTAAAATTTGTCTTGCATCTTTTAAACTCCAACCAACACAATTTTCTTGTCTAAACAGTTCATTTTTATGATTGCATTGATTATAGTGTAAGAAATGTGATGTCTGGACAGAGCAGGATCCATGTGACCCAGGGTCCTTCCTTTGGTATCGGGTATGGGAGATACTTAGGGAAAAGAATAGGAACGGGCACCCTGAGAGTGATCCACCACATGAAGGCATACCGTTCCACTGATCAGTGCTTTAGAAACTTGTGGAGCAAAAGTATGCACCCAGACCCAACAGTGGTTTGAAATCCAAGGACGTCATCTTCGTGAACTTGTCTAGTCCTTGTTTGAACTCAGTTGTACTCCTGGTCAGCGTACTGTTCCATAGAAGTAGGTTCCACAATTTAATTTTGTGTTGTTGATTAACCCCAGCTGGAATGGATCCAGGAGGCTCAAGATTACTCATCTCAGAGGCTCTCAAGGTCCTCGGTTTTATTGGTTGCTTGTGTGTGTTGAGGTGGTGTAAGTGGTTAACCACGAAGATGCTGACTTTTCATGTACACCAGGAGCAGCTGAAATCCATGTAAGACAAAGCACGTGTCGTTCTCTGTGAGACTGAGCCTAAATTTCTGCCACCTGCCCTGTTGCTTTTTGTCATTTCTTTTTGTGCCTTATCTTAGATGATAATCTTCCTGAGCAGAGATGCATCAGCCAGTATTTGTCTGTGTGTTGAGGGACACACACGTGGCCCTGCCTGAATAGATACTGACAAAGGGAGGAAAAATGACCATCTTTGGTCTGTCAGGCAGACAGTAAATATTTTGCTATCCTAATCATCGAGAGTAGCGAGTTTCTTTGGAGCATATAAGTCATGAATTACCATGCAGCTCCAAGAGGAAAACTTTGCCCTTTGATTGTTTTCCAAAGACATGTTCTCAATTTCTTTTCTGCCAAATTCATATTACAGATCATACTAACAAATTTTCCCAAGCCTTCTTGACCTCTTCCCTTCTTCACAGTAGAAAAAGAAATTTTACTCATCACTGAGAGATGCTGAAGATTGCTAAATTTTGCTGATTTAGGAACTGAGTGAATGAAACAAGCTTACAAAAACATAGATACCGCATTGCAGAATGCAGTTAGCTCCATTAATAAGAAAAATGGAACTTGTGATATTTCTGCTATTTCACAGTACACTGGTAGATTGCCTGCTAACGCGTTATTAGGTTGGGGGTCTACAGGCGCTCCCTCGTGTCGAGGCCAGAAGTGTGCATACGGTGCTGGGGAGTGCTAATTTGGGGAAGATTGCCCCCCCTCCAGCAAATCTGTGCCTGGTTTTACCAGTGTAAAACAAGGTAACAGCGATGCTTACTGCATTGCTTTGAATGAGGTGTTTTATTTTGGTTGGAGTTCAGAGTTCTCAACGTTTAGTGGCACCAGTTCTTCTGCTACTAAATCATTTGTAGACAGCTGAGTGAGCCTGCCAAGCCTGTAGCCTGAGTAAGGATTTTTGGGTTGGTTGTTTTCTGAATGAGCAAGGTGAGAAAAAGCCACCCCTTTACTGTACTTCCCTGCTGTTGACAATTACAGCTGTGTGCAATTGTCACAGGACAATTTTGCACTATCACCGATTTCTCACTGGAGTTTCCTTACCAGGAGGCTGTTGGGTTAAAAGCGGGATTCAGATTTTCTGTTGATTTTGCTCTGAGATCATTTCAGCCTTTTTTTGAAATGTCACTTTTCAACATAACAAATTGCCAGTTCATGCAGCTCCGATGCCCCAGAAACCATTTCCAATGACGTACTATAAAAGCAGGGCTGATACAGATCTCTCGACTGTATTTCAAAGACATACCTTTGGATTACAGGGCTGCAGATGAGACTTTAATTCTGTGGAACTCAGTGGAGAGGTGTTCATTTGCTCCAAAGGCTCTTGCTTTAATTTTTTTTTTTCCTACTCCAATTTTCTGTGAGTAATGTGGATGTGGGGGCTGATCTATTGAAGAAGTCAAGTCAGTTATTTTATTGAATTAAATTACTATCAATGCCAATATTTCTGCGAAATTATTATTGCGTAGGGCTACATGAAGGTATGTCTCTGTTATATATGACAGCTTTTGATACAGACTCCCAAATATAAATTATGGGGCTGATTTTTAAGCCCTTAGTCTCGGTCTTAGTAACTCCCTACTCAGGCAAAATGCTTCTTGATCTCAGTAGGCATATTTACCTTGGCATGACTCAAATACAACAGAGGTGTGCTTGGGCTGCTTGAGGCTGGCAGGCTTGGACACCAGCAGCAGCCCGGGATGAGCCGGGTGGAGCTAGGCATGACCCAGCGCTCAGGGACCAGGGGACCCGGGCTGAACCCCCTGCTCCCCGCCGCACCATTACCCGCATCCACCGCGTGTTGTAAGGTGGGTGCCGGTGCTTCCACACGATGAGGGGGGGTCTGGCATCCACTGGTGGTTTTCTCTGAGTAAATACAGAGCTTTCAACATGAGTCTGCCAGTCTCAAAGCCGGAATTAGGATCTGTTGGCACATCTCTGCGCTGTGCTCCTAACAGGTTAAACATGTATGTGTGTTACGTTACTGAGAAACAGAGTGATTTAGATGGATGCACATTATTCCTCAGCTCTGTGTCAACAATCAAAAATGAGCTTTTGGATTTATTAGTTCCCAATCTTGCACCTATCTTAAATCATTACCATATAATAAGAACTCTATATGGTGCATTGTCAATAAAACCTAATATTGAGAAGATTACTGATCGTCTAGTGCAAATGGAGAGCACTGTAAATGATTTAGAGAATACGTGTCAAACGTTAAAGCTATCTAATACCTTCTAAAGTACGTTGATGCTCATAAATCTAAGATAAACGACCTGTAAAACCACTTAAGAAGAAATAATACTCATTTAATCAGGCTTCCAGTGGAAAGACTAGGTAGGAGAGAAATTCAAAAGGAATTACGAAATCTCTTCTAATTCAATACTTTGTTGATAGAGAATGCAAATCTACATTTCATAAGCCATTTTAGTTACCTAAAACTATTGTTGTAATAGCACTAAATTATGACCCCGCTGAAAAAAGGCAAGACCAAAGGGCATCTCTTTTATGGTTTACTGAGCTCTCATTTTTCCAGATTCAGCACAGTGTGTATCAGATGGAGATATAAAGGGTATTTATTGGAATTACCATTTTCTGGATCACGAGTATGGGGTGTTGGATTGGCTTCTGTCAGTGTGGCTCTTCCTGTTCACTGATAACAGTAGGTTTGTTTAATGTATTCCCCTGGGAGGAGCAAGACATCATTTATTGGGACAAGCCTGGTTAAAATTATAGTGAAACAAACTCCACGTTGTTGTCGTGTAGTTGAGTGCTAACTTGTACAAACTTAGCCTATTGAGTTTAGTGGTATTTTCTGCACTTGGATCCTGAAGAGAATTCTGTTTGCTTTTCTACTTTTTTTTCTCCAGACCCATTTCAAAGGTGGTTAAATGTGGGTGGCAGCAAAATTATGTCATGATTTTTGTTACCAAAGCTCTGATTCTTCAGTTCTTGCGTGGACAAAACTTCTATTCTCCTCAATAGGTTTTTAAGGACACTTGTTAATTCCTGTTCATCCTTTTGGCTTTGAGTGCTCAGAGCTCAGCATCGCTGCCAGCATTTATTAGAACCTGATGCAGAGCTTTTCTTGAAGCGACTGTAATAGTATATTTAGCCATGGAGAAATCTTTCCGAAGAGCAGTTTGCTGTGACTCATGTGGCTCTGCTGCTGCTCTGTTGACCCTAGCAGACTTACTCATCGTTTACATAGTGGCAAACAAGATCATATTCTGGCTTGATGCCTTATTTCACTTGATCCAATAAATGTGCAACTTGCAAATGCATTTTATTTCAATTCACATTTTTTAAGATAAACTGGGTATCCAACTTCTTTCCTCTTATTGTGAAAAATAAGGATGCTTAAATGCTGCATTGAGTGGAATTAGTGAATGAAATGCAAATGCACCTGATCCGTATTTATACTGCATTCATATTGCAAAAATAACCAGGGGATGAAATGGTTGTGGTCAAAATGTATTATCACCTGCTTTATTCTTGCTTGCCCTCACAGAGGGCAAAACATACATGCAAGCATACATACGCTTGCTATGTGACGGCTGTGGTCACATCAAGCTGTAGCAGCAGTGCTTGAACTGGCTGTTTTTTCTAATAAGGGTGCAATCTGGGTAGAAAATTTCCATTGGTTGTGAATTTTTGAGATACGGAAGTCTATCCGGAAAAAAGCTTGTTGATTTACTTTCTACCTTCTCTTCAACTGGCATAAAGCTAGAGTCATTTTCATAAAATATCAGTTAAACTGAGCATACACTAAAGAAAGATAATTTTGGAAATCCGTCAGCCTTGGGAACATTGCTTTTCCATTTCCTGAGAATACCTAGGAGTAATTGGGTTTGCTACTCTGAGGCAGAGCAGATGTTGCGCCTCTGTATGTGCGTTGTGTGTGTGTGGTGTATTTGTTATTAGTTTAAAAAAAATAAAAATCAGAGGCAACAGCTGGACTGACTTTTACCTGGTGGCTGGTGGTTACAGGCACTGTAGTGTCAGGCTGTTGACAGAGAGCAGGGAAAAAAACACACGTGATTGAGAACTGGAGAAGCCTCTGAGCACTGGAAGCTGAAGCCTTCAGTCATGTAAAATGGCTTGTGAAGGGCAGAATTGCTTGGAGCTGATCAATTTTTATTTTGATATCAGTGCTTTTTAAAATCTATGTTTTGTTTTGTTTTTTAAAGAAACACTAAGGGATGATAGAAAAAGGATGATGTCAGGTAACTAGTTATTAGTTATTTTATGGTAGTCAGGTAAAAGTTACTTTGTGGATGTCAGGTAACTGGTTAACTAGTTATTTTATGGTAGTTAATTTGTCGGCAAGTCTGGGAGATGTGGATGGCTCAGACCAGTTGGAAATGGAAGGCCACTGGTGTTCGATTAGGTACCCGGAGTTTGCATGTTGAACCTTCACGGGCAGCTAAACAAGCAAACAGGACTGTGGGGCACAGCCTCCTCTTACGTCAGCTGCAAAAACTGCATCGGGGGCCTTAGCACGGCTTACACCAGCGGGGGACCTGCCCCCTCCTCTTCCCGGCTACATCTGGGAGAGATCCTCGTTCCTCACTTAAAAGCAGGCAAATCGCACATGCACGCACATTCCTCAGTTATAATTAAATTAAAATCTCGCTAATTTGGAAGCATATCTATCACGTTCTCTTCTAGGAAGAAACTATTATTTCTTCTTTTATTCTTTTCTGCTTGAATCCCAAGCTATCAATGGCTTTCAAAGAAAGAGGAGTTTTTCTTTAGAAAAAAGTCTATTCAAATTATTCATGATTTATATCAAGAAGGGACCTTTCCTCTTTGAACTAGCAAGAAAGGGGGAGTTTGATCTTCCTCGGAATCATTTGAGAACCTTGTACGTTTCTTTCCAGAGCTAAAACTTTCTTACAAAGCTTCGGATATCCAGCAGAATAATAGCTATTACATAATTGAAGCTCAATACAATACCGTGGGGCTAATAAATGGTCTCCTGGTTCTATAGAAAATGTAAAAAATCATAATAGCACTTACTGGGACTAGGCCAGGCACAAATGACAAAGCTGCTTTTGAAAGCAAGTTGTGGCCAGAAATGCTCTTGGACCAAAACCATTTTCTTGACTGTCAGGGGGACATTTACTCCCTGTAATTTTCAGCCTAGACTTTATGTTGATCCTGCAACACTGACTGAAATCAAGCCCAACAGAGCTGCTACTGCAGCTGTTACAGATGTAAATGTGAAGAAAGCCATTTATCATGACTCTGTTTCCCTGAATATGTTATTTGGAAAGTATGCAGATTATATTAAAAATGGCTTGATATGTCCTTATTGTGTGTTTTTAAAGGAAGAGAAAGACGCTACACTATTAAGTGGTTTATTAACATTTATGATCACAGCTCTTTTACTTAGAAAATAATTGTTCTATTGTGTGCTGCAAAGCTGTCTGTAAACAACTGGCAAAGGGGTATACTGCTTTGTATTCTCCACAGGGAAAATATCAAATTCAATTGATTAATCAAAGGGGACATTCTTTGATGGAAGGGAACCTTTTCAAACTTTATTAAAAATATTGAATAAACCATGAGCAATCAAAGTTCATAATCTGAACTCCTGCTCTACTTTCTCAGATACAGTAACCCTTCAAAATAACTCATAAAGCAGGAGATGAGATGTCTTCAATAAAAAAAAACCCTCACAGCAGCATATTCCAAAACCTCTATCTTGATCTGGATCTCAGCTACACCATTGCAGCTCTGCTGATTTTACTGGAGTCACTCTGTGTTTCCACTGGAGATACTGATAATAAGAATTGAGCCTTGGACCATTTTTCAGTGACTAATTCAGAAGCATCCCTGCACCCTCTGTCTTTCCATGGAGGGTTTTTCCCTGATTCTGAAAGAAGAAATGAGATTGCTGTCAGTAAAGCTGCCTAGTGATTAAAGATAATCTAGGTATGACCTGCAGGCTGAATGACTGTCCCCTCTGTTCCAGGAAGAAAGCAATCATACGGCCAAACGCAGGCTGGCTGGTGGGAATGAAGACAAGTGAAATTCCCAGAGCTGAGGAGAAAACAGAATTCAAACAGGTGGGACTAGCATGTCTCTCTCTTGCAATCAGCACTGAAATCATGGGCCCGATGTGAAATGTGATGTGTACAGCCATTGTGCTGTTCAAGATCAAATTCAAGTGGATGTGAGCAAATAAAATGCTCGTGTTTAGCAGGAGGAAAAAGTTATTGGAATGCTTCCAAGTATTTTGATGTGAAGAAAAAAAAATGAGGGAAAGAATAATTGAAGGTATACAGGCAAAGAGTGAGTGGCAGGAAGTGAACACACTGATTGATCACGGCACAGTAGTTTTTAGTTAGGCCACAAGGTAGAGCAAGCTCAGAATAAGAAGCATCAAGACAGCACAGAGTCAGAGAAGGGTGTCCTCTGTGGCCACAGGGGCTCACACGTACAGACTTGAGTGAGACCCTGAGCAAGCAGTTAGCCCAGGTGGCTATCTAGGACAGCAACAACAAGAACTGTGAGGATTTGAGGGGCATCCTCTGCAATCTTTTTTTTTTTTTTTTTTTTTTGCAGTGCCTTCCTACATTGTCCCCTCTGTGTCCACATTCCAAGCAGAAGCGGAAGGACAGAGCTGATCGCTATGCCTCAGTCAACACACAGGCTGAACTTCACGGGTGGATTGTTACAACCGCACCAGACAAGGAGGTGAGGATGGGCACGCTGCAGCTCGTAGCCTGGGGTAACTAGCTGGAAGGTGGGATGGAGAGCAGGGGAGGCGAGGACAAGTGATGATACCCAGCAGAGGCTGTCAAAGACCTTTGCTCTGAAGGGAGCAATTTATAATTTCTTTAGAGTAGCACCACTATCCCAATGGGAAAAAAACCCCACAACAACAAACAAAAAAAAAGCCTCCCACCCTGAGAGCTTTTGGGCCAGCACTCTTGCCTGAAAGAAGTGTTGGGGATCTGTCAGCAAAGCCTCTGTCTCTGCTGAGTCCTCCTTTGCTCTGGAAATAAAGACTGTCCTTGGGAGCAGAGCGCTTGGCAGTGAAGACCCTTGCCAGCACCCAGCTGGGGTAAATACAAAACCTCTAAAACTCTGATTGGTTGTTTGGGTGAAAAGAGATCATACTATATAAAAAGCCGCCTTCCTACATGTCATCCCGTCCTGTGCAGTACTGCTGTTGAAAGGGCTTATCCTAAATACTCCATTCTGATACAGCAACACATTAAAAAGAAAAAAAGACTCTATTAAAAAAAGCAGCCCTTTCACAGAGTGACAGATGAATGTAGTGACAGATTAATATAAATTTCAAATCTGAACATTATCCTCCAAGTGGAAGAAGCTCCTAAATACACATGGAAAACAAAAATGGCAGAGAAAAATCTCTGACAATGCATTGCACAGAATCATTTATTAGGTCTCTGTAAGTGATCATTTACATGAAACTTGCATTTAATCTAGTATTCAACCATTCTCTTTTATCTTCTGGCTGCATGTGTTTGTGGGAGACAGTGGTCCCTCATCCTGTCTCATCTCCCTTCCTATACCAAGCTGCTTTTTTTCACTGGAGTGTATGTGCAGGGGGACATAAGGCAGAGAAGGGAGTTTGAATATCCCAGTTTCAAACCCATCTCTCTTTCTGATTCTGGCTTAGACCAGAAGAGGAAAATGACCACCTCTGCTTTAGAGGTGGGTGAGTTCTTTCAAAAACAAATAAAAACTCAATCGTCCTCTCGGCAGTACAGCCCTTTTGTGTCAGAGCACAGGGGAACAGTCTGTAAGCTACAGTGTGGTCTAGGGTGCACGGAAATATTAGCTTCATTACACTGCGCAGATGTGCTTTTTCTGGGATGTTAGCAATGGCAGAGATTATTTACTTGTGTTGCTGTTGCTAAAGCACCCAAGCAAGGTATTCCAAAGCTAGCCCCGTGTATCTGCACATGTGGCAATCCCTGAAACCATTGCACTGTGAACTCGGCTTAATACCCTGGATTCCTGCTTAAAACTGTTGCACACCTGGCCTGAGATCTAAAACCATCTCTTTAACCTGCTCCTAGGAGTATCTTGCTCAGGGAAGTCGGCATGATGTGAAATTGTCTCCCCTCTCACAAGAACATGGCTCACGGCTTCTCTAGGCCATGTTGACACCTCTTGACAAACGTGTGTTGATGGCAAGGGTATAATATTCGCTTTGGAGATCTCAAAAAATCTGAGTACTTCTTCCCTCATGTATTCCCTTGTGGTGGGTGCCCAGCTGCCCTGCTAGTCTCCACCACTGATTTCAGTGAATGACAAGCAAAGGCGTTTCAAACTGAAAGGAGGTATTTAAATACCGTCAGGAACAACAGATAAAATGACCTCAAGCAATCCCACATAAAGTCCTTTGTTACTTTCAAAGCCCTTTCCCAGCTTGACACCTTTGCTTTTTTATATCCAGTATAAAATTCAAAATGTTTTATTCCAGTGCAGTGCATGAATATAAAATATAAATATATCAAACCTCACGCTACCTTTTTTGCACTACTGCTTTCAAAAAGGACCTGAAGTAAACTCAGTGTAGGATCAAAAAAATTATCAAGAAAATTCCACTTCTCAAACTTTTGTTCCCCATTGTCTTGTACATATTTAGAACAATTTTTCTCAAGCAAGCATGCTTACAGCAGTGAGGAGCGGCCTGGATGCGGGTGGCTCTGTGGACAACAGCTCAGGACTGCTTGGGGATGAGCACACTGAGCTATTTCAGGTATCCCTTGCACTGGGGTCCCACACAGACAGACTGGCTGTTCATTACCTCCCCTAAAACACCAAGCCCCCCGACACCTGCACTGCTGCTCCCCACGCCCACGGCTGCTTTCCTTTACACGTCTTGTCGTTGCTGTACCCCAGCTGTTGCCAACCTCTTGCCAAAGCCAGAGGTTGCTCTCACACAGCTGCCGAAGGGGCAGAACCCGTTCCACTCGCGTTTACATCCTTCTGGCCTCTGTATTGCTCCAGTATGACCCTGAACACCACCTCTCCTCTCTGTTGCTACCATTACCTACGTTACTGATACTACGGGAGAACTTCTGTGCTGCTGCTGCCCTCCTGTCCGGTGAACGTGGCATCCTGCTGCTCGCTATTTTACAAGGTTTCTCCAGACCTGCTCATTACACAGGTGAGCACAAGAAGTAGCACGATGACCTTTGTGCTGGGCACGGCTCAGCAGAAGTCGGTCCTGCTGGTCAGGAGCAGAGGAGAGAGCTGAAGTGAAGAAACACAGTCCATCTCTCGGAAAAGGATTCCTGTTTGTGCAGCGAGGACCGATGCAAAGGTGCAGGGGCTGGCAACCCCTCCTGATTTTCTGACACCCTTTCTCTGGCATGCAAAAGGTCAGTAGAAACAGTCTTTTGTGATACTATGCCCAAAAGGTTGATATCAGATTTTTGCTTTCTTTTCTTCTAATTGCTGTGATTAAATGACTTTGAAATTACCTCAGAGTAACTGAGTACAGGTTTGAGGCCCATGCGTATACAGAAATTGAAGTAAATCAGTTCAGAGATGTTTGGAATAGATGTAGCTGGCAGCATGCAGCAAAGCAAATAGTTGGGTGAATTTGCATCTATTTAGTATGTCAAAAAAGTTTTAAGCTGTGACTTGGAGAAGTCAAGCCAGGAACAATAAGCTTGTCTGGAGAATTCTTGTATTAGAAACAAGGATACGGAACTCTGTCCAAGGTAAATATTGACGTGACTCAAGATGAACTAGTAAAACATTTAATGAAGCTGAAAATAAGGCATCTGGGATAGATGTTTATTGTTAAAAATGAAACATTCGAGCAAAAGTAGCATAGTGATGATGGAGGTTATTCCTAGAGAAGCCAAGTTGGGGAAACAGCATCATCTGAAAGAAACTGACTCCAGCTATTTGTGAAACATGGAAAAAATTAGAATTATAACAGAGCTAAAAATGTAAGTGAATAGCAAACAGTCGTTATGGACATTCAGAGTGAATTTTGGAGACTGAATCGTACCAAGGGACAAATTACTCAGGTGTCCAGAATAACTCTATTGACTTTGACGGATTTCTCTGTATTTGCCTTTCTGTAATTGAGAGTTTACTCCCTTATGTCATATGAGGACTGAATATTAAGAAACTTTGAGGAAAAAATATTGACTTACTTTCATCCCAGTATCATCCTCTTGATGATAGAGAATAAGTCGCATTAACTTCACAAGGCATTTCAGGAACACGTTAGGAGCTTTTCCCTTCTGTGCAGCAGGAAAAAAAAACCTTGCACAATGCTGTGAAAATAATAAGAAAGACTCCATTAAACTGGAAATGGGAATAAATCGTGCTGCTATATTAGAAGTCTTACTCACATGTAAGTCTGTGGTGTTATCAGAATGTTCTGTTGTAAAATCCATTAAGCCAGGCTGCGGTGAGCCAACATGACATTCACACGTTCTCCAGTGGTGGAGATATTGGGGAAGAGATGCCAAAAGTTGAAATTGTCTGCTTCGGCGTGCTCTATAAACCCGCTTTTTTTTACCTCAGAAATGCAATGCTAATGCATAAGGACTGATTACATACAAAAGGTATGCTTGAGCTGTTCTGTTGTAGTGGCATTGCTATGTTTTTTTTATATATATATATATATATATATATATATAAAAATTCAATAAACTATCTGGTGATCATGCACACACAGCTGCAGCCCCGCAGATGGCTTTATAGTGCAATACAAGGGGGCCCATTCTCCCAGCCCCAAGGCACAGGATAATCCGTGCAGCTGACCATGTGGCAGAAGGAACAGAGGCAGGGCAGGAGGAGAAACAGGCAGGGATGCCCAGGGAAGACGGCGATTAGGAGAGCCTGCCATGCTGGGGCTGTGCATCTACCCTTGCTCTTCGGCTGCTTCTGATGGATTCAGGAAAACAGCAATTGTAGTGTTTGGCTCTACTCCATCTCTCAAAACCTTTATCCTAGGAAGAGGCAAATGCTACAACCTCTCTTTGTCTTCCAAGCAATCTTTTGGAAAGCTGGGGTCCAAAATAATTTAAGACTTTAAGTATAACCCTCAACTTCTTGGAGTAGATTTAGAAAACCCACAGATCAACCCATCCGCTTCCATCATCTCCTATTTATTGAGAAGGTTTCTTTTGGCTAGAATTCTTGTTAAGGCCACGATCAAATCATAGTTGCCGGTAGATTTTATTGCTAACATAAACAAATAGCAGGTTGCTTTGGTATTGTCCCAAGCTTCAAAGCCGAAGCTGATCTTAGCACCAGTAGGTTCTACCAGTACTGACATGCAATTGGAATACAAAGTAGATGTTGATAATATAAAACATATGTTGCTTATGTAGATCACTGAGCATCATTTAAATGCTCTCTGCAAAGCACCTCACTATGTTGATTGACCAGCAACCTCAGCCAAAATAATGCTAGAGCTGCAAATTCTTTGAGATGCTGCACAGCGGCATCCCAAAGGGTGTTCTTCCCAGCACTGCTCGCCCCAGAGGAGGATGTTGACACAAGTGAGAGATACGTAGGATCACCGCTGGCATTGCTCTCTGAAACTCATGTGCAGCAAAGGTCTTCTCTGGGCATAGCAAGAAGGATTTAGTGAATATAAAAATACATCAAAAGCAAATAAGGGCTCTTTGTTGTCATTCCTCCCACACGGTTTTATTGGGTTTGTGCTCATAAAAACATTAGCTGATTAACTCACTATCAGAAATGCAAAGCTGCTAACTAAAAGATGTGTGCAAAACCAGATACGTGTAATGCCTTGATAGTGGTAGGGTGAGATTTTTCTTTTTCCTGCTTCCTTACTTTTAAAAGCCAGCCAATATAACTTTTTTTTCTGTCATCATAACATTTGGCACTATTCCCACATGTACAGATTGCAACATCTGCAAGTTTTAAAAATTAATATAAAGTTCCGTAATTGTGTAAGCCTTGCTCATTTTAATGGTCCTAAACAAGCAGCTTAACTTTGATGCAAACCAAGATGCAGTCAGTAGATAAAGCGCTCTGCTTGTACAAAGCAAGCTGCTCTAATGGGGCTGGTATGTCCAGGTAGTTGACGTTCGTGTGGATGATGCTCACAGTGTAAGATCATGCTGTTGAGGAACAGAATGCGGACTTAAGTTGCTGGCATACAGAAACTTGACAGGTTACTAGTAAGTGGAATCATGGGTGATAAACTGCAAAGCAATTGCATTTATTAGAGCTCATTTCTGTCACCCACTGTCCACAGAGGTCCAGCAGGAAAGTGTTCACAAGTAGAGGGTGACCTGTCATCTGCTGCACTGCTAGAGATTTTGTCATCGTTACGCAGTGATCACAAGGTGATGCACAAGCAATAGAAGGATTTGTGGGGGAGAGACAGTCGTGCAGGAGGTGAAGCAGCAGGCTGAGTGTCCTGGCTCTTCTCTTTAGCTCAAGTCAATGCACTGAGCAGTGTTGTACTGATTACAGAGGAGCTTGCCCAACATGAAGGGAGAGAAACCTCATAATCTTTCTCTTTACAAGTTACCATTTATTATCTGTGCTGCTTCCTGCCATATGGCTGTAGTGTTAAAAACTGGAAGTCAAACATTTAAGACCTCTTTTAATTCTGTCTAAAAATACGGTGGCCACATTGTGGGTGAGAATTTGCCACAAGAGAGGGATTCCTAGAGCTGCCTGTTTATCCGTGGCTGTGGCCAGTTAGCATCCTACACGGGGCAGCTTGTTGTTACCGTGATGCGTGCTCTGGAAGCAGCCAGCCTGCCGTGCAAGAGACTGCTTCCCAAGAGCAGCTGCCCCTGAATTTTCAGCTCTAGCACTAGTTTTTGGTGCTGTAGTCCACATATTTTCCTCCAGGGTCTTCCTGTGAAGAGGGGGCATAGCAACGTGGCTGATGTTACGGTCCAGATATTTAAAAAGTTAAATCAAACAAGAGCATAAATTGTGGGCCATGCAAGACATAGCACAAGTAATTGCTGCTGATGTGTTCCGAGGAGCAAGTCACCCATCTCTTGGCTTCTTTTTTCCCTTTAATTCCTGCATCTCTAGGCTTGGTGTGCGAGGTTTCATTTTGTCCATTTGAAAAGCACATTGTATGTGGATGTGTACTTAACTTTGCACGTGTCTTATTGAAAGCCATAAAATGACCTAATCATTACAGATTCCAAAATGTTGGAAGTATGGTTCAGTATTTCCAGGTTTATTGAAATAATGGTCCCTTGTTTGTTTTTCTACACGCAGGCGAAGTAGAAACATAGCTGTGAACAATAACATAATCCTTGCTGTTACCAAGCACTTGGCAAGCAGTTTTAGGAACGCCTCTGCTTTTCCTACGTGTATATAAAGCCTTACAGAACTCTCTGACTGCAACGTATTTCAGCGTAAGGAAAGCAGAAATAAAATCAGGCCCTATATTTCATGTGTTCAGTGATGGAGGACTGAAGCAGGAAGAGACAGGTGCTTTTCTGAAAAGGATGAAAGATGTGAGCAGCTGATTCACCGTGCAGTAATATGCTTTTAGCTGAGAAGGTTTATTGTAGCCGAACCTCATGCCATCCCTCTAGCCGGTATCGTAGATGAATCAGCAACTTGCTATTTTTATCTCAGCTGTACCGATAGAGTTTATAATATTGTTCTGTCAGTGCTATTTATACATCATCACATGCCTGACTACTCCAGGCTGTGCTTTTTTTCCACACTCTTGGATGATGTCATCGTGAAGTAGGCAGTTGTGTTGAACAAAGGCTTTCTTCAGAACAGCAACAATTGAAGCTTATGGCAGAGTACAACACCAGACGCCATTGAACTACAGCGATAAGCTCCCCAGTTTTAAGGTAGCTCTAGACAGGGGCTTTGATGCTTCAGTAGCTGGTCCTCCTGGCTTGAAGAGAAGTCCTACAGCTGTCAGTGCCACACCTGGCCTTGGAGACGTGTGGGGAGCAGTGTGCTCTGAAGCCTGGGACTGCTCTGTAGGGAGGACTTGCTAACAGTGTAATTACTCCAGAGGAAAAAAAAAAAAAAAGAAAAAAACTCCTCCAAGAAGGGAGATTTTTCTACTGTGAATCCATTCCACATCATCTCCTCAGTAATCCACAAACAGAGAGGCAGGGTTTCTCTTTCCTTCTGCCTGAAGACATTCATCCACCTTAAAAGATTTTGCTGTACTGGGAGGTTTTGAGGATGCCTGTGCGGGCCTGGCCAGCCTGGAAGGCTGCAGCCTTGCCATGTGCGTCTTCCCAAAGGCAGGGGCTGAAGCCCATTGTAGTATGAAGCAGTGAAAGATCTACAAATGATTTGCAAAGGAAGAATTCAGTGTCCTCAGTTGATCGCCTTTTCATTTGTGATGTTCCAGCGAGCCTGAAATTCTTCACTCCATCCCTATTCCCCAGTGCATCACATGCATTTCCAGCTGTTTATCATCATTCCATAAGGCCAGCAACATGTCAACATCAACAGCTGCGTTCTTCTCATCTGCTACTTGTATTTGAGCTCTCAGAGTTTTAACCACCAAAGCTGTCGATCTGTGCTGTTCAGACACGGCATGTATAACTTTTCTCTAGAAGTTGTTTCTCAGGAGCTCCATATGTCCTCCAGCCAAGCCACGACAAGCATGGGTCATGTCATGTCATGTCACTGGGTCACAGATGGAGGCAAAGGAAAGAAAGTGTTATCCCCCACCCTCTGCCTATGCTTTGCAGTAGGATCGCAATAACGAAGCAATTTCTTTCAGAAGTATTCATCAGCTGGATGCAATTACTAGCTGCCCCAGAGACAGAGCTGGGACACGCTTATGCTGTGGTGAAAACTGGCCCAGTTGCCTTTTCGCAGTTACAGTGGCCACCCCTTGCTTGGGAATGGCCCTTCTCAGTGCTGACATTTTTAAACCCCCCCCCCCCCAATGACTTCTTTCCAAAGCCTCCTTCCGAAGTTTGGCTCTGCACAAAACATGTCAGCATCTGATAAAGGCTCAAAACAGAAACAGAATGGTATAAATAGAAATTAAGTAAATTAGGAAGAGGTGCCAAAGCAGCAAAACCCTAATGATAGCTGTGGCTGCGTGTGCATGTGCGGTGCAGCTTCCAACCATCGCCAGAGTGCCAGGCTGCCCCTCAGTATTCTTAGAAACATATGCATCTGCTGTGTCACTGGCACTGCCTGCTCAGCCTTGGACGGGCTTTTGCATCTTCTCGCAGACTCTTTAGAAAGCTTGTTCGTGCAGAGATTTGGTGCCAGAGCCCCAACCTAGCCAGCGGCAGCCTCTCTGGGGCTGGATATTTTTTCCACGCTTGCTTGGTAAACTGTGCTTGTGCCATCTGGTCAATGCAAATAGCCCCACCCTCCCTCCAGCCAGATTTTGTGGAAATTGTGGTCTACCTGCATTGTCAACTCAGCCGTGATGCTATATGGCTTATTTCCCTCATGAACCAAATGAAACCTGGGCCAGATTCCCAGCTGGTGAAAACCTACATGACTAAGGTGAAGTAATTTGTACCACCTGATGGTCTTCGATATAGCCAGGACTGGAAAGACAGAGCACATCGTTTGCTACTTATTCATTATTGATGCCGCTTTTCCATAGAGCCATTGATCACAAGTGAGCAGGAGATAAATGGGTGAGAGCCCTTCCGTGTAAGCTGCACAACAACGGTGGGTTCCATGCTGAGATCCTTCCAGAAATGGCAAGTGGTTTTAAAACTGTGTGTGGTGCTGGGTCTGCTTAGGTAGCCCTGAGCTTCTCGGCCAGGCTCCTGCCATTTTTTGCTTTTCCACAGAGGGCAGCCCTCAATTTGGTCCCCCCAGAGCTATGCTGGAGGTCACCCACCCCCAGCCTTTTGTGGATCTCGTTTTTTATCCCCAGTTCTCTTTATTCTGCAAATTAGGGCATTCTTAGTTTGAAAATACAGTCAAGGTTTTAGAAAACTTATGGGATGAGAAAAGGATACAGAGTTGGGAAAGGGGGATGAAACAAGAAGTCATTCCTGGGCTGTTTAGCCTATGCACATGTTTTGGCCCTACCGTATATTGAATTGAGGACCTGTGATTGAGGGAGGAAACCTAGAAAGGGAGGTTTATCAGGTCTTTATGTGATGCTGCCTTGCTTGAATTTATGCCGATACAGACTGCCTTGTGCTGAATCTTTCTTGCCTTTTGCTGTGTCCTACTGCCCCTCTGTCCTCATTTTGGCCAGGAACACAACACCCTTCTTGCCATCTTGGCTTGCAGGTATGGTGGGGGGGGACTCTGGGGCAAGGGGCAGATAATATTTGCTCTTCTGTGAAGAGCTCCTGGTCTTCTGAAGCTCAGGGGAACTGCCAAGTATGAGCACAGTCAAACTGGAGGACTTCTTCAATGCCGCAAAACAAACGGTGAAACTGAAGTGGTATTGTGGGGAAAGGTAACATCTCCTGTTAGACCAACAGATACACTCAGGGAAAAGCGGGCAAGGTTTTGGGCACATGGTTCCGTGTAATTAAAAGGAGCGCACTGAATGAACGGGCCTGGAGTAAGGGAGGCAAAAATAGAACAGCCATCTGTCAATACACTACTGGCTGGCTAATTGGGAAGCCTCAGGTCTCAACTGCCAAATGTCCTGCCTCATTTCCTTACAAAACAGAGACAGCAGTAGCAACCTCTCCTCAGGGACTGGGCACAGCTCAGTGCGATGGGGTGTCTGCGCGAGCTCCCTTGATGCACCTTTGTGGCAGGTACGATGCTGCTGCGTGTGCCGGGAGGCATTTCTGTCCTGAGGACCACCATCTTCCTGTGGCCAGGCAACAGGAAAAGTCCTCATGGCAGAACAGGTAGGAAAAGGACTTGAGGCAGCTTCATATCTGTTGCCTGTGCCTGCTCGGGCAGGAGAATTTCCTTCACAGAGAACAGCCCAGTTGCAGAGCCTGAAACAGAGAGGAGGCAGCCCAGCTGCCGCTGTTAGATTTATTAAGATGAGATCCTTACATTACTTTGAGATGTTACCTCTACAAATGGTACTTGAATGTTATAAATATATATGTAACGTGTATGTAATGATGGATTTCATAGTCGCCACACACGTTGGAAACATCGTTAATGCGATGCTATAGACAGGAGTTAGTCCAAATTAAAGGCAGGAAATTCCAAGGTACTGTTCTTATGGAAACTGTGACAGCTGAATTATATGGGCTTGTTAAGGAACTAAAGATAACCCCATTCAGAGTAGATAAAAACATTATGTATGAGCAAGGAAACTGAATTACAATTGCAGTGGGAGCCGTAAGTCTGAATATCTTGACTGTTGTGTGCAGTAAATGGAAACTCCACCATGCTGTTATATTAATTTGGTACTTTTTATTTAGGGACAAAACTTGAAATTCTTTGCCTTAAAACTCCAGTGGAGGTAATAGAGAGTTTTAAATCCAGAAGGATTCAGACACGGGGATTCCACGCCTGGTTCGTATAGGTAGGATGAACTTCCATCCTGATTATTTCTTCTGTCATGGTTTGGTGGCAGGTGTGGCTGTGGAAAACATCCCGAGATGTCTTCAGGCTCACTGGGAGGGGACTGCGTGACGTGTAAACAAATACTGGAATTCATTTCTTGCTGATCATTTCAGCTGGTTGTTCTTCACCCCGTATTTGATACCTGGCATCCGTGTGCCGGCTGCCCTGAGAGCCAGGGGAGCAGCCGGTCCGTTGGGCTTTCTCTCTGGGCCGGGGCTGGGCTTGGGCTCTGCCCCGGCTCCGGCAGAAAGTGACGCCTGGGTTTTCCAGGCTGGCTATGGGAGAAGTTTTTCTGTAATGTTATTGCAACACCCCTACCTTGCCACTAATTCTCCTCCTCTGAGACAGTAATCAGTCTAAGTTTTGTGGCCGTAACGTTACACACGTGGAATTTGAGACGTTTTACTTCTGCTTTACTTTGTTTTAATCAGGCTCGCTTGAAATGTTATATTTAAATGAGAAAAACAGCAAGGCTGTAGAAATCTCAGCCATAGGCTGCAACTGTGTACGGAGCTTGGCATGAGGCACTGGGACTACCTGAGATCTCTAATTGCCACCTATAAATATCAAATAGCAGTATGTGTAGAGAAGGTGAGTGCAGAGGACAGAAAATAGTTTTACTATTAGTATGCTGTAGTATGATTCATGCTTTTAAGATCAAGATTAAAAGTCTCTGTTAGGTTCCAGACTATGGTTTTATTTTCATTTACATCAAAGGATTTAAGAGCCTTCAAAACCCAGCATTTTTAAAAATAACTGAAAACATACTGTCTGGCAATGTGAGTCCCAGTTAGCGCAGAAGAAGCCAGGTTCTCCTCATATAAAGCAAGTAACTGAAAAATCAGAAATAAAGAAATACCTTGTCCTCAATTTAACTCTGACAGCTTGTATTGTATTTTTGTTTCAGGAAGAAGACTCTAGGAAACATGGGCCCTTGTAGCCAGGACATAGCCCTGGGTGATAAGCCCTATGGATCAGCAAAAACCATGCACCATAAAAGCTTGTGCAAAGGTTCAGAGCCTTGACTTGAATTTTTGGGCTTGTTTGTATTTCAAAAGTGCATTTCATCTTGAAAACCATATTCCAGTCCAGGTTTCCTCAAAACACAGCCCAGGTTTGATCAAAAGGTCCTCAAGCCTGCAAACCTTTTGACAAACCGACGAATGTTTACGCTTTCTAAGTAGACCCAAAACTAAGTGCATTTGCATGGGCTGGCATCTTGCTATGGAGATTTTTATTATTTTTTTCCCCTCAGTTCTTGCCAAAATCCCGTCCGTGCCCTGGAACTGGGCTTTCAAGGCTGGCGTTCTAATATTTTTATTGATAAACACGCCAGCAGGCACCAGAAAGAAAGAAATCTACACCCAAACAAAATATTTAGGTGTATCTGTAAAACCCCAAATAAAAAGCAATTTTGTATTTTGGTTTGGTTTAATGTCCATTCATGTGGATCAGACTGCACAGTGTTCGCTTGTCCAAACCACTAAGATATTTCTTACTGCATGGAGAAATACATTTTAATTACGGAACAAGAAATATTGTGTCTTTTTTTGCTGTATGCATTTTTTTATCAGCAGGCAAAAGCTGACGTTTATTTTACTGATAGCCCTATATTTCCCCTCCTGCTACCACCGCAGCAGAGTTTCCCTCGCCCAAGGAAATTGAGAGGATCAGAGCACATCTGATGTTCCATTAATTTAAAACGGCTGCCAGGACTTGCATATTGTAGCAGCTTTAAAGTGATTGAATGTGGATTATTTCAAACTCTGCAAAGTCCTGCCTTGCCCGGCAGAGGCGTATCAAGCGACGAAGTACGATCCCGGTACGAGAGCATCGGCGCGCACGCACGCTCGTTCCTCGCCTACACGGCCTCGCAACGGGCGGATTAGGAGCAATGGAAAGAACAACCTTTTCTTTTTTTTTTTTTTTTAATTTGTTGTCGGTAGCAGGCCCCTTCTTAAGCCGTAGCCCAGCTAAGTGGAGACACCTGGTGTCTGCTGCCGCGAATTCACTAAGGCCGTGTGGAAGGGGAGCGCGGGGGTGCCAGAAGGGCCCCGCGCCCGGGCTGGGTGCGCCTGGGGGGAAAGCTGCGCCCCGCCGGGTCTAAAATTAAAGCCCTAACCTTTGGGTGACCACTGGTTCGCCGTGCTTAGCGAGTAGCTTCTGTAACGGAGTTCCAAAAGCAGCGACGGTTTACGCACGGCCAAAGGAATATTGAAGTTTCGCTACAAAAGAAATGTTGTGGCTGCCGAGGCCTGATTACTCATAAAATCCACAGCATTATCACCATCCATCACTGCCGTTCTTTTAATGACCAAACTAAAAAGGGAGACATCAAAGTTGGGGTGGTGGTGTCGTCGTCGTTTTTCGAGAGCAAGGTTCCCTAAATATAGGACGAATACGAGAGCTCGACATATTTTTTGACCGAAAAAATTGAAAAATCGTTTGAATGAATCACAAAACATATGTTATGTTTTGCTGTAAAAGCCATGAAGTTTATGCGGTGCTCTATTATGGTGACTGCTGGCTTTTCATGCATTCCTAAATTACCATGTAATCTAAAACCTTGTTTTCAGCTGCTCTATATTGGAAAGTCCCTTGCAATAATCAGGATGATTACAGGCTAGTGCCGAGAACAAAACTTGTTTGTATTATTGCAAATAAAAATGTAGTTTATCAGAAATTTTACCTTTTCAAGGGAAAAATAAAAATAAAAATAATAATAAACTTTCTCTTTTCCCTTGCTGGAAATATTATAAGCATGGAATTAATTCTGGCCACTCTACGACTTAAAAACACATGGATACTTGGTGTAAAAATATGTTTCTTTCCTGTAGGGACTTGACTGAAATTGGTGTGCCAAAACTATCTCACAGAGATTTCATTGTCTTATCTACTTACATCATCTTAATGTGATTTTATTTTACTTTGTCAAAGTCATATTAATGTAAATGTGTTCTTGATAGCAAACAGAGTTCTTTTTTATGCTAAACAGGATTCAGCTGACTCTAATAAAACAGCTTGCAATCCATTAGACTATAACTGTAATACAGTTATTTTGTTTCCCAAATAAAGACTGTGTCAGAAAGCTGTATAAGGATTTTTGTCTTGTTTTTCCACAATAATTGCTTGGGTGGGGTTACGTTCTGATCTTTAAATGAATAGTATCGCTTGGAACAAACACTTCATATATCTTTTATCTTCCCCTCGCAATACAGTTCTGAGTTTTCTTTGAAAATGCAAAGCTACTTTTCCAGATAAGTCATCAAAATGTTTCCAAAGTATTTTAACTGCCAGATTAACTATATCTTGAATACAAAGATAGATGGCTTACATTCTTTATGCAGAAATCCTGCCAATGCATAGCAACTAGCAACAAATTAATTTCTTTTGCAACAGTGGGGGGAAAAAAGAAACCCCTGCTTTGCTATGCAAAGCTCAAAAAGGTAAATAGATATTTAAAAAGAAAATAAGGTTACTCGTTCTGAAAGGGTGATCTGTAAGCAAAGAACAGAGGATTAAACATACATTTGCTTCCTTTACAGAATCTGTGTTCTAGCCTTCTCTTAATGTATTCAGCTAATTAAGGACTGCAGTGACCTTGTGGCAGATTTTGAAATCTAGGAATTTCTATTTTTTATTTTATTTCTATTTCTTTTAATGCTGCCTCCCCCGCAGAGCTTAATACAATCTGTTTCGGGTCAAAGTCTGTTTATGTCAGCAATGTTCATACTACACAGCTAAAATGTTTTAATGCATTTATCAACTGGAAAATATTGCAAACATTTCATTTCCTTTGATACAGACACAAAAAACCCTCTGCCTTCATTGCAAATTCTTGTTCATATGAATCACTCTGAGTAATATTTGCTTTAACTTTCGTGTGGTTCTACAAACAGCCTTTATATGGCTGGACTTCAAAGCTGGTAGAAATAAAGGTTAGAAATGTGATAGGAGTAATCTATTATTAGGCATGAAACATTAAACCACTTTTAGTTATAAGCCTTAAAACCTGAATAATCTGGGTTTTTAACTTGCTGCATATTTATTGTGTTTTCAGTTACTCAAGTCGTTTAGCACGGAGGGACTGTTTTGAACAGAAATATTTTCCATAGGCATACGAACCACAATCGGGTTTAATTTTTCCTAATATTTAATTTAGAAAAACTGCAATATTATAACAGACATCTCATATGTCAAAGCTGAAATACTCTGCTCGGTGTTTCTTGCAGTGTAAAATTAATCTCTTACCAGCGTGCTGACCCGAAAGGCAGGTTTTAGTGAAATAGGCACGGGGTGGTGGGAAGGGAAGATAAAATCTTGTTCTTCAAATAGCAGGGCGGGGGGGGAAACACCACTGAGGAATGTCACAGCCCGCCATTGACATCAAATGACAAAAACCAACCCAAATGTGTGTGTGAGAGAAGCTTCTTCGACCAAAACACCCCGGGCTGTCGGCAGCTCGTCCCTAGCTGCCCCCGCGGTGGGGATGCTCGTGGTCAGAGCTGCACGGGGCGTCGCTCCGGGGGCAGCGGGTTGTGCCCACGCGCCTGC
>NW_010512749.1:0-207 GCF_000687285.1 Phaethon lepturus
TCGGGGCGTGTGCTGGGCTCTCGTCGCGCCCCGGCGGGAGACGGCGCTGGGTAGGCACCTGAGCTTGGAAGATGCCAGCCCTTGCCCAGGCTCCCTCGGAAAGTGTGAGGGGAAGATCCTGCCTCTGTTCAAAGGCAGTCCTTTGTAATCCTCGCTTGTGAGGCTGCTCTGTAGCTTGCGGCTTTTATCATTTTGTTTGGGGTGGTG
>NW_010512749.1:238-23448 GCF_000687285.1 Phaethon lepturus
GTAGTTGTTACGTGCACAGGTGGCTGCTGATGTTCCATGTATATCTTGGTTCTTACTAAAGGTGATGAGTCGAAGATAGGCTTGCAGTTGATGCTGGCTTTCACAAAGGCCACTGCCAGACTGTCCTGAGTCTGTCTTTTCACTTTGTAAAGTCGGCATCATTGATAAGGGTTCTCCCAGTGGAGCTGGCTGTAAGTGAGGCTTGTTCTGTCTCAGAATGTGTGATTGTATGCATGAGACAGGTTTGGGTGCAGCTGAGGTGGTTTAAGAGCTCACCACCTTTCAGTGCTGGTCATCTCTTTCTGAGGCCTGTGACCCTGTTCACTGTTAGAACTGTGTGTAGCCATTTCTTAACCTACCTCTGTCAAAATGATCTTAGTACTTCCAGTAAGTTTCTCTTAAGTCTAGTAATATTGACAGAAGCTAGCTTAAGGAGTGGTCAGATGAACAGTAAAACTGGAAGATGTGAAGTGATAGTAACTCCTGAAAGGAAAACTATGGAAGAGATGGCAGTACAGAGTACAGAGGAGGTGCCGTTGTCTGAATAGTTACACAGTCAGCACCCTGATTTTTTTGTTTGTTTTTTGTTAGAACTGGCTATTGTGGTCAAGGATGTAAGAAAAGAAGAGCTACACCTATGAATTATAGCCCTATTGTCACAAAACTGGAGTTAATAACGTTAAAGCACATGATGTACGGATGTGTTTGCAATACATAAATAAAGGAAAATGTTTCAAAAAATGTCTTGGGTGTCTATTCACTACTGTAATGTTAAATATATGAAGTATTTTCAAATTCTCAAAATATGGACATGCACGTATCTTCAAAAGCAGATTTTTAATTTTTTTGTACTTCCTAAAACATAGTATTAAAGTGTAATAAATCTTTAGCTTTGTCCTTTATTTGCTATCCTAAAATGTTTTCATCAGAATCTTAATTTTTTATCTTCAGTTATTTTTTTCACACCAGCTGTGTTCATGGTTAGGTAGAAAAGTATTTCAGTTTTGTCATCAGAGAATTCTCTGACAAGACCTAGTATTTCTTGATGGTGGTTATGTTCAGTTGGTGCACTCTTCAGTGGTAGATTATCACTTGCCGAATAAACCAGAGGAGAATCCCACCATGAATAAAGAAGCTTTTGAATTTGAGTTATCTTGATGAGCAGGAACATAAGAATATACAGAATGGGAAAGAAGTAGACTAGGGTGCTTTCAGTTAAATTTCTGCTGTATGTAGCAATCTCTATAGTGATGATTATTATCTTCAGGGAAATACATGCTATTTTTCCTTGATAATAAACTATATTTTAAATTCAATTGCTTCTGCTCAGTAGCAAATTCTCTTGCTCACACCTCTTAAAAGGGAGGTCCAGCATTTCTGTAGCTTTTGACTGCTAACCTGTTCCTTTCCATTTTTCTGACTTGTGGCTGTCAGTATTTGGAGTGGATTGAAATTTTGAGCTTTTCAGTTGATGCATGGAGAGAGCCAGGACTTTTGAGGGACTCTCAATAACAACTTTTCTAGGTGTTTGTTTTGGCATTTATTCATGTTTCTGTAGTAGTTCTATAATTGCTTACCAGATAAGTCACCTTCCCACAACAAATATTCTCAACCTTTTTCACTACATTATGTTTAGAAGTGTGCAAGAGTGTGCTTGGGGGGGGTGTGATGTTTTCTTAATTGGCTTGGGCAAAGGTGCATTAGATATCATGACAAAGCTTTGTCAGTGGTCTTATTGCATGAGGGAATTTCCCAATTGGCTTGGAACTGATAAATTAGAGGGATAGACTCTATGGTGCAGCTTATTTACTAGTTTGCTCACCTCCATCTATTCTGTCTTAACGGTCATGCTGTAACTTCTTTTGACACAGGTTGTCTTTATTCTGGTTTTATGTATTGAAAACTAATGTGATTCTGCAGTCTGGGGCTCATAGGCACTGCAGCAATAACCTTGTATACCCTGTGCCTTTCTGCTGTATGACAGTCAGTCAGGGTGGCCTAGCTGTGAAGGTTGCTTCTCTGCCTGTGTGATTGCTGCTATTATTTCTTGGCTTCTTGAAGTGTTCTGCCCCTAGTGTTGTGTTTAAGAATGTACCTCTGACTTGTCACTATTTTTTTTTCATATGAACAGAATTCTCATTAAAGTAAGTTTGAGATTTGTCTGAGGAAAGACTGGAAATATGAAGATTATGTCTGAAGGTCCTGCAAGTCCCATTAAAGAGTCTTACGTAAATCTGCACAATTGAAGAACTGCAATATCCTTTCAATATGTATACATAAACTTTGGTAGCTGAAGGGAAAATGAAAACACTTGCTTCCATAAACTGGTATTTCAATTTCTGAAGGATTTCCTTGATAATACATTATATATTGGCAACCAAATGTGTGTGCACTTGTCAAAGGATTGCTGTGGCATAATGGAGCAGAACAGAGAAGACCAGCAATCAGTGGGATGCTATGCCCATAAAGCCAGTGTGTGCTGATGATAATTTCCAAGCATGTTATTTTTTCACCCAGTTGGCTGTGTACCTGAGTGTGCACCCTGCTTCAGCAGGGCTCCCTTTTCTACAGTTTTGTGCATTTTCAGAATTTTGTTATGGGAGAATGTTGCACTGAAGGTTTCTTGCTTTGGAGCCTGACTAGTCAAGAGAAGGGGTGTTTTTGTCTGTTTACATCATTGTACTTTTGAGCATACACATTTTATTTCTTTGTTAAAGCCTAAGGTCTGAGAAACTTTGAGGAGTAGGATATTGCACTTAGAGCAGTGGTCTAGTCTGTTAAAGCAAAATTCTGTATAGTTTTGCATGTTGCCAGTAATTCTGTATTGGTTTTAATGTTGCCAATGACTGCATCAGTTACTGACCTTGCTGCAAGGCAACATATACAGAAATGCTTTAAAGGTGTATTTTTCTTCTATCTGAGGGGTACTGGAAATGAAAATGTAGTAATGAGAATTGTATATCCTATTAAGCAAAGCCTGCAGACACACTGTTGACTATTTTGCACAGTAATTTGAAAATAAACCAAGTAAGATTGCTTAGTGTTATATTGCAAAAATATTCCAAGGTATACGTTGATAGTTGTGAGGATTCAGAGGGGGGGAAGAAATGATCGTAAGCTAAAGCTACATGCTTTCATAGTATTATGATTTTATGGAAATAAAAATACTAGTATCTCATAACTTCTGAGCGTGTGATTTAGTTTGTTTCTTGTGTTTAAAAATAGTGAACAAATTCTGAGTTCTGTTGTGTAGTGTTGTACTAATCTCTGTAACTGAAATTTTGGAAATGTTACATTTGCAGCTCACAAGTAATAGCTTGTGATAGTGACAGGCTGTTATCTTTATTACTGTTACTATTTTTTGGGATGACTCTAGGTGTAGCTGACACAAACACTGCCTGTGCTTTTGTGAGACAAATGTCTTGCCTGCGGGCTTATTTAAAGCTGAAGAACAATGTCACTCCAAAATTCTATGTGATAGACCAAATCAAAGATAACAAATGGTTATATATTCTTTAGGGTCTCTTCCAGTTGCTGTCCATCTTCTTTTATTCCCTTTTTCACAAATTCCTCTTGTTCCATTTACCAACAAGTCCCTGACTGACTGAAAGGAAGAATGGAAAATGTTAGAGCCATAGGTGAATTGCTGTTTTCCCCCCTCTCTGCTTCCTGCTGGCAAGTTGAAGAAAGGTTTAGAGGACGAGAGGAGTTGGCTGCTGCTTCTTCCTTGTTACTGCTACCAAGAGAAGGCCTTGCAGCAGTTTTCCTCTGAGCTCTGGTGCAGAGTGCAATCCCGCTTCCTATGCAGCTCCACCATACTCGCTGAAGTTGGCAACAAAAAGTGCACTGAAGAATGCTGCATCAAGATTTTGACAAATTTTGCTGCAGTTATTGCAATAACTTCAGTGAAATACAGAACTATACTGTATGCCCTTACTTATAAGAAATATTGTATTAGATTATTAGAAATACTGTGTTAGAGAATGCTGAAATTTGCTATATAGACTTCTAAAAGAGCATTAGTAGAAAGTGCTTGTATAGGTCGTTTTTGGCTTTAGCTATGATTGGAGAGAATCAATAGAAGATGCTGGAGATGAAAAAGAGAACTGAGATACTCTGCAAGTAGAGGTTAATAACTAGGCTGGCAGCAAAGAAAAGAATTAAATCTGCTTATCATGCTGTGGTGAGTTGACCTTAGATTGCAGCCAGATGTTGACCCAGCCGCTCGCTTCCCCCTTCTTAACAGGACAGGGGCAGAAAATAGAATGAAAAACCTTGTAGGTCAAGATAAAGACAGAAAGATTGCATGCCAATTACTGTCATGGGCAAAACAGACTCGATTTGGGGAAAATTAATTTAATTAATTGCCAGTTAAAATAGATTTGGATGGGGAGAAAGCCAAAATTAAACCACCACCTTCCCCTGCCATCCCTTTCTGCCAAGCTCGATTTCCCTTCTTCCCTCCTCGTCTACCTTCCCCCTCCCCTCCAGCCCTCGGAGTGGTGCATGGAGGATGGGGCAATCCCACTCAGTACGCACTAGCTTTCCCCTCTGCCCCTTCTTCCTCACACTTCTCTGCGTCAGCGCGGGCTCCTTTCCACGGGCCGCGGTTCCTGTCAGGAGCGCGGGATCCCCTCCGCAGGCCGCGGCGGCTGTCAGGAGCGCGTGCTCCAGCGCGGGCTCCTCTCCACAGGCCGCGGCGCCTGACAGGAGCGCGGGCTCCTCTCCACAGGCCGCAGGTCCTGTCAGGAAGTATTCAACTGATCCCAGCCATAGTTCAGAAACGGGTGGTCTTCTTCAAACTCTCCTGGTGATAAAAAGGACCTTTTAGCTCCTCCCTTTTGTGGGGTAGTTCCATCAGAAGAAAAAATACACTGCGAAGCTGCCGTACAAGAGGAGGGGAGAGACCTTGTGGAAACTGCACCTCGCCCACGAGAACAGGTTGAATTTACCGTAGATCAGAGGTAATTCCCATCAGATGGGAGATGTGCACACTTACAGGGAGGGCAGGATGTTTTAGATGTGGAAGGAGAGAACAATTGCAACGCAGAGGTGGGCAGTATCTATGGCATAGGCCAAACCCCCTCTCTCTGGTCATGGTGGTGGTGTTGGTGGTACAAGTATGTGATGGACTAAGAGGGTGTCAAAAGTCAGGGCAGGCCAAGAAGGACAAAATAAAAACATTGGATTTAAGGTTATTCATGTGTTTTAAATGATCTGCGGTAAATTTTAAGAGCAAAGTTGATACCTAGCATGGAAGAAGTCAACAGTTGTAAGTGACTGAGAAAGTTTTAACAGTATAAATTGGTCTTGTTAATGCCACATTCAATTTAAATCTCTCTTTTAAGAGCTAGTAGATGATTTTGAAGTACAAGTCCCTGTGCTTTGTGTTCAGGTTTGTATATGGCTGGGCAGTGCTGAGGGAAGCTAGTGACCTCCATCCTGTGTTTTTTTTGCCCTTATTTCTCTGTAGTTCTCTCAGCAAAAGTGAGCCTGCTGTCTGCTCTAGGCTTTGTCGACTGTAGAAGAATCTCACTTCAACCTGACTTCTGAACATTTTTACTGGTTTCTTTGGAAATGCAGTTATTTAGCTAATGACATGCTGTTTTATTCTGGAAAGAGAGAAGAGTGATTCCTTGTGCTCACAATGCTCAGGTGGTGGTCAGAATTAAAGTATTGCTTGTGCAGTGGGGACTGCTCCAGTGAGTAAAAGATGCATCTTAAAAAAAAAAGAGCCTCTGTATCTTATCTGCTATATGCTATTTGCTGTTATCTCCAGAACGTGCAAGGACAAAGATGCAGTGCTGTCTGGGTACTGTCTGTGGCATCTGCCTTTGAACTTCTCTCTAGTGAACTTGTGAGGGTAACTGCAGTCGGATTTAGTTTAAACACTGTCCACTGAGACAGTGTGCCATAAGGATATTGAGAACACTAGAGAACGCCATAACTTCCCTCCATCCTGAAATGCTGTGTTTGTAGTGCCACTGGACTTGCTTGTTCTTCAGGAGCTTGAGTAGCAGTTGCTGTTTTCCACCTCTGACAACATCAGAGCTCACCTGATCCCTTTGTCTTGTGCACCAATCTGTTTGGCCCTCCTTTTTGTACTGAGGTCATTGCATAGTTGATGTTGTGTGCACATTCAGACATGTACCTGGCCATGGTCTTTTTATTTGATACCGGGTTATAGCTTTGTGGAAGTACAAGTCAACTGACCTTTTTTAAAATGGAGTTTGTAATCTAAAAATAATTGAGACAAAGTAAGGCAATTATGTGGTAGAGCAAAGATTTATTTAATTCTAATGAATATGCACAGCAGAGTCAAGATTTCTGAGGCAAAATACAAATTCATGACAATCCAAAGTTGGAGTAAGGTTTCCTTTAATGTGGTTAAATGCTTTCAGAATTACTCTTTCTTGCCACTGTGGCAAAAAATGTATCACTGGGCACTGAAATGGAATGTTAGGAATTTGAAACAAGTGCTGCGAAAGCTGATGGTTTTAGCAGACTTTATATGTATATATTTTTATTTTTTTAATTCACATAATCTTGTATTAATGACTGGATTTTTTTTTTTTTTTTTTTTTTTGAGATCTTGCTCAGCAGTGAAGTTCCACACTGACTGCAGCTCTGTTAGGCCTGCCAGCATGCTGTAGTTGTTTTTGGACAGATCAGAAAGGCATGCAGGAATATGGAAAGTATCATGTGCATGACACCTCAGTGTAATCTGGGAAAGCATATGGTTCAGATCCGGGTGAAGTCTAGTGGCTGTGTAGTCTTGCTGTGCTTATTTTGTTGTGGCCCTCTCTGCTGCTTCTGAGAATCGTATTTCTGATTGTAGGAAATAAAACTTGTTGATCCAAGAAGTCATTGGTGTTTATCATGTAGTACTTTGAAGTGAAACTTTGCAGGGAATAAGCTAGAAAGAGTTTTTAATTTTATTTAATAAATTTCATATAGGGAAATTTATTTTTTATTCATTAATATTTGTAAAAAGCTGTTTTAAGAACAGTATGCAACTGCTATGCATTGAAGACTGAAAAGCAAGAGCAGTGCAAAATCCTAACCCTGCCCCAAAATTCACCTAAAGTAAGCTCTCAATATGACATAGTCAGTTATTACCGGCAGGACCTGACTGCTCTAAGAACTCTCAGTATGGACAGAAAGTAATTCCAGTTCCTGTGGTGCTTTCTTTAAGATCACATTTGTCTGCTGGCAAGTACAACAGTTAATAACAAGGCATATAGTATGTGAAATTAAAATATAAACAAAAACTAGGCAGTTTAAACTGCCTTCTAGTTTGTTTTAAGTTAGAGGAGCAAGGAAAGGATATAAATATGTAGTACTACAAGTAAAAAGATGAAAAAAATCAGAGAAAATTTCTGTAAAAAGTATTCCATGCCTTTCCAAAGCATTTAGATTAGAAACAGGTTGAAACACTTCTGGGGTAAAATGCTATTAAAATAATCAAAAGAATGTAAAAATCTTGTCATTTAGTAATAATAATATAAAGAAAGCATGGCAAAGAATGACAATGCTGCTTTGTGGGCACTTGCATAGAAGTTTGTATGTTCCCAAGTAACTTGTGAAGTTAGACTAGTGTTTTAAGTATAGCATGTAGGAGGTTCATAAAGTGACAAGGGAATACCTTTTCCTCTCACTGAATATTGACACCTTTTTTACCTTCACAAGCAGTGATACTGAACGTGGTTACAGCCAGAGTAGGCTTTTTTTGGTTTTGTACCAAAGTAGCATGCAAACAGGAAAAGCCTAGTTGATGTTCATAGCTGTGTGTGTTTTGTCAATTGTAAAAGCAACACAGAATCAGCTCAGGAAGGGTATTAGTCCCAGGGCTAGACCAGCAGTGCTTGTGTAAATGGCACGGGATCTTGCCGTGTCTTGAAGGCCAGGCTGGACAGTGCTTTCAGCAACCTGGTCTAGTGGAAGATGTCCCTGCCCAAGGCAGGGGGGTTGGAATTAGATGATCTTTGAAGGTCCCTTCCAACCCAAACCATTCCATGATTCTGTCTGAATATTCTCCAACTCTGAATGACTTCTACTTTGCTTTGAAAAATTAATTTAATAACTGTTTAAAAACCAGAATTTAACTAGGCATATGCTGTAAGATAGATCTAAATATTAGTTGCAGGTAATGGCTAATAATTTTATTGCTTTTTAATAAGTAACAAAATAAACAGAAAAACACTGAAAACAAATGAGATCAGCTTGCATCTGAGCTATTGACCGAGTAGCTAGTACATTGTGACATATTACTGAATTTTTAGAAAAAATATTTGTGAAGGTGTGGGACAAAATCTTTGTTTTGAAGGAGTAACACTAGCTACTAATTAAGAAGAAAGAGCTGTTTGAAAGTTAATGGCATACAGTAAACTGAGTATCTATATACCTCTGTTCTAAGATGTTAAAATTTTCTAAAAGGCGATTATTGGATTAACTCTGAAATGAAGATAATTTCTGGGTCTGGTGCTTAGCATTGCTCAAATTAGATTAACGGTTGGACTGATTTATATCTGTAACTGAAGTAAAGTTGACTGGTAGGTGGGCTTTACTGGAGGTAAATGCAGTGTGGACTGAAACACTTCATGATAGCAATTAGGTCTAAATGCTGTTTTTACCAGAAGGCCTTCACTACCATCTCTGGCTTGATGTTCTTCCTTAGTTTGTTAGAGAATTGATTAATAGGTAAGTGTCTGTTATCAGTAACTGGAACTGCAAAACTGGAACTAAAGAAGGTAAAAATAATGTAAAGGAAAAGCCTGTAGAACTGCAGTTATATTTTGCTTTTTTATTTTTTGACATTACTTAAAACAATGTTTAATAGCACTGTATCTTATTTTTTACAACAAAATATTTTCATGTATTCATTTCTTGCTTATAACTAAAAACTTCATACAACAGTCACTAAATGTCAGCACCTAAATCTTCATAATACTGTTGTTCTGTAGTGCAGTTTTGTTTTGTGTGGGACCATGGTTAGAGATCTCACTCTGTATTCAACATTCTCTTATTCTTTGTCAGTGCAAAATGTTTTTAAGGGGCGATAAACATTTACAGTGTATTGACAGCAAATCCATGGGGTATTGGTAGCAAGGTCATGGTTCTAACATGAAACAAACAGTTAACATTGGTGTTCACCCATTAAGTAAAAAATGCAAAAGTTTTACTTTTCTCATACTTGGTTTCTGTTTGCGTATGATAATCTGTGCTTTTTGAAACTACCAGACTCAGATGTACCAAAAAAACCCAAACCAACTATGTTTTTATTCAGTGGTAGGTATTTGTTTTTTGAAGCTTGTTTTTCCAAGTGATACATTGAACTACCTTTATCATTTGTATACATATGTTTTAAAAGTATGGACAGTTCTGAAGAGTTTGTTGGGGTCAAAAATTCAGATCTCCATTAAGCTTCTTGAAGAAAGGGAAAAATGAAAGTAATAAAAATCCCCCCCAATATATTTTAACGTAAGTAAATTCTTGAACATGGTATTTTTATACAAAGATATATTTTAATCATAAATGCCATTCTATTCCTCAGTCAAATATTATAACAAATGTAGGACATGAAACCATTTTATTGCAATGATTAGAACACCATTTCTTAGCCTTCTTTATAAAAAACCCCAACAAAACACTAAAACCAAAAAAACCCACCCCAAAACAAAAAGAAAACAAAATAAACAAAAAACCAAACCCCCAAACTCCAGAGGTATATATCCTCAACTGGTGCAAAGCAGCACAGCATCTTTGAAGTCATACAGACACTTGGCTGCTGAGAATCCAGCCCTGGAGTTGTAGTGCACAACAGCAGTCTGATGTAAGATACATTTAGCCACAAGAGTGCCAAAGGACTCCAGCAGAGCAAGTTCAGACAAGTGCATTTCAGCCCACCAGCATATTTCAAATGGTGTGCTGGTTATATGGATTAAATGTTTGACATTTTTCATAACAAGAACAGCAGAAACAGGAGTTTTGAAAATAGACTATTTAAATAGATGAGAAAAGTCTTAACACTACTAGGTAGACTAGTGTTAAATAAAAACTGTCTGTAGGTTTATAATAAATTAAAAATAACCTTTTGGTTTGAATCTGATGCAGTATTTAGGGAGAAGTGATGTAATTCAACATTTGGATTTGTAGAGCTACTGGAGTGCATTTCAAAGTACTGCAGTGGTATGAAATTAAACCCCTTAACAAAAATTATACAGTGATCTATGTAAAATTATAAATTGATAGTAAGTAATTATCCTGGATGATAGCCAGTGAAGTGTTGGTAGACCAGGTAAATTGAATGTGGTGGTCATTTCATTTTCTGTGGAAACAATTTAGCATATGTGGGGCATAATTTCATGCTGGCACTTGTAATGGATGAATAATAAATCAGGCCACAGAACTCCTTAAAACATGAAAAAATTAAGCTGTAGTTCAATAAAAATAATAAAGTGCTTTACACGAGCATTTGTTGTTTACTACATAGTTTCTCATTTTATGGTAGACATCAAAACAAACCAAATGAATTATGATAGTGCTCTAGAGTAAGTAAAACTGAGCCTGTTGCATACTGTAGTCAGTATTTCCATGTATTTTTCTTGTCTTGATGTTAGACTTAGTTTACTGTGGGATCAGAGGAGAAGCTTATAGTACGTGTTGAACTTGCACAGACATAAGGATCACCATAAATATTCTCTATTTTAAAATTTCCATTTGCAAAAATGTGGCTGTAAGAAGATGGAAGCAAAAAGAGCAATCTGGAAGCAGTTCTTATCCAGTGTATGTAGCCAGTTTGCCTGAAGTACACTGTTCAGTTTTGTAAGACAGAAGAGGGTTGCTGGAAATGTATAGAAATCTGAGAATTTATTCCAAGTCCATTGAGTGATAGCTGCTATAAAATGGATGCTTCTTCCATGGCTTCAATCCACCTAAAAAAAGGCAGGAAAGAAAAAGTGGTACATATAAAATTATATGCATTTTAAGAACATATGTATTTTAAGAAAAATAAGTATTTTAAGAAAGTAAAGCCTGAAGAGGACTGTATTTCCCATCCCAGCTCTGATGAGGAACTATAGTTTTGTGACTAAAGCAGGGAACTGGGTACTAGGACTCTTGCATTCTAGTACAACCTTTACCAGTAACACATTGTAAAATCTCAAAGATAATACAAGTGCTGTCTTAGAATAGGAAAGATGAAACACTGAAGTATGTTCAAAAGCAACAAAACCTCCCACAAACACTCATTTTCTTCCCTGCATGTCTTGAGGTGCTGGCATTAGAATGGGTAATCTAAACAATTACTTGTTGATGAGGAAACTGAGATGGGTAAATAGAACACATACATCAGAGAAATTTCTGTGCAGTAATCACATTTGGCAGACTTCTAGGCATGACTTTTGAGACTTAACCTCCCCTTTACCTTACAAAGGGACCAAATTCTCCTTCCTGAAGGAACTGAAAAGTACCAGATAGTTTTTTAATGTCAGGCCAGTCACATGCAATTTGGCTTAATCAACACTCAGAAAGATGTTTCCTCAGTTATGAAGGCATTCTGAAGTGAAGGAGAGGGAAAAGACCTACATAAGCTTTTGGACCTGTGCAGTGGCTAATGTGGAAGTCTACCCCCGTACCTCTGTGCTGAATTGTTATCCTCCGCTCGGAAGCTATAAAAGAGAGTCTGCTTGTGGTAGAGGTGGAAAACCGCATCCATACTTCCTTCCTCCTTTTCTGGGGCAATGGTGAAACCCAACAAAGGCAAACTTTCTGTGGCAACTTTGTCCTGAAAGCAAACAAGAAGTGAACCAAAATTTAGAGAGAAGGTTTGTAACAGTTTGAGGGCTCCTTCTGAAAACCAAATAATGATACAACCCCTCTCTGACAGGGCTGCAAAAGCAGTAGTGTGAATCTTCCACTGGACTGGTGGCCCTTACATAAACAGAAGCAGTGCCTGTGTACCACACATGCTTATCTAGTCTTAGTCCTGAGAGTCTTTAGAACTCAAACACCACTTCTGAAAGTCATGGCCATGAAAGTCAAATTAGGTATTACTTTAATGGTTATCTTTGACATAATGGTCCAGGAGGCAAACTAGAGGTTACTGAGAGTATGGGACAGTACAGCAGCAGTTCTGAAAGCCTGAGACCCACTCCCAGTTATGTTCCTTTAAACCATTTTTATTTGCTGTGTGCAAGTAGTAGTCTTTTTTGTACCTTGCCATTTCCTTTAATAGCACTAGCAACCTTTCTGGAAATCTGCATTGTCTCAAACAGCACACTTGCTTTCCAAAATGCTGCTTTGAAATTTCTGAGCTGGAAATGCAATTAATTGTTAAGTTACTCCCAAGAAACATCCATGAATTTTGCTTCCTAGACACTTCTTTATACAAGTTAAAGAAACAATAAGCATTAATTGAATGGCAGTTTAGCTGTTACTGATAGCTGCAATTTTGGTCACTGTATTTAGGTAATATTTTCTATATGTGTATGTTGCCTTTGCCTCTGCTTTTAGAAGCTAAATTGCAAACTGGGCATGCAAAGTGTAATTAGAATCTATTGCTTTTTTCCTACTGTTGAACCAGAAATCATCACTTTTAAGGTTAGCAAAGGTAAGGTAAATGTACTGGATGCAGAATTTGATGCCAATGGTCTGAATTGCTGGCCAAATCATGAACTCTTTTGGGCCTCAATCTCATTATCTGTTTAAAGGGGATAATGTTGCTTCATGCAGCTGTCACAGTGGTGATGAAAGTTTAAACAATTGATGTTTGCAACATGTTCAAAGGTTTAAAGTACCAAATATTGCTGTTACAACAGTTCTTGCATTCTGTGTCCTTTGTTCAGCAAAATGAATTTTTATGCTTCTGTTTATGAAATCATAAAATCATAGAATAGTTTGTGTTGCAAGGGACCTTTAAAGGTCATCTATTCCAACCCCCAAATCTGTCAAACTTTATATCACACTCCTTCCAGTTTATTTTGTATTGCAGCTATTCACAAAGCAGAAGAAATTAAAATAAGAAAAGGGACTGGGAAAAGACAAAGTACATGAAAATGATCTGGTTGATATCCAGCCTCCTTGGCTGTAAAGAGGAGCTTACAGGCCAATACACAAGGCATTAATCTCACCTCTGTAGACTGCCTCCTGTCTTTTCCTGTTGGTACTAGTAGGTACTAGTAAATATGTCCTATCTATACTTGCAAAGCTACAAAATTCTCCTCCTCAGGAGAAATGGATCATAGCACCATCTATCTACAAAATATCTTGGCAGTTACCAAGTGCCCCAGAGAACACCTAAGGACCTTGAAGTCTTTAAGTGTAAATACATAGTCTAAGGTTCACAGTGGTCGACAGTTTATAAGAGCATGAATAGCAGGAAGACAAATAATGAAGGGCAGTTTGTGAAGAGGGCTGCTGAGGTCCAGCTAGGGCTGTGGCTGAGCCTCTCAGCTAAGGACAGCTCCCTGGGGACTCAGTTCGTTAGGTCCAGGTCTCAGAAGGCAGGTAGTTGTGAGAACTTCCATTTATACTGTTCATATTTACTTGTGCTGCCTGTAGGGAGTAAAGAAGGGAACTCGGATAAGTAACTATTTCAAGTCAGATTGCACAGTACCTCATTTGCTATGTAGGTGTAGAGGACTTTGCCTTTGATAACAAACCAGCGTTTCTTCCAGTGTCTTTTGCCTCTCTTACATCTGCTGAGGTACCCACTGATGGTAGCTCCCTCTCCTGAGGCTGCCACCTGGAGCAGGGTAGGAGAAATCAGGATTTGTAACAGCAAAGGCTTTTCCCCTCCTGATAATGCATATTTGCATCATACCAGCCAGCCAGGTCTATGTCCGTGAAACCGTAAGTAGACCATTAAAAATATTGAGACAGAAAAAATATAAGCATGCTGTTGCAATTCTTTGTAACTGTTTCAAGATTTGTGGTTAAACTTAGTTCTCAGTAACTGTGATGGAAAAAATGCAGTTGAGTTATTATTGAGGTCAGCAAGTTTACAGTTGTGTTCTGAGAAGCTGAACTTGTCCCTTTTCCCAGGTCTGTTTTTTTTTTTTTTTATATTAAAAGTACATGCTTCCAAAAGGGAAGTGCAGTCTTGTGGCTGAACACTTTTAAGATGTGGATATATTTAGGACTTTTCAATGGTTTTATATCAACCTATGTTAATCACTTGACTATGACTTGGTTTCATTTGTGAAATAATATTTCTGAGAAGAGTTACCCCTCTCACAGAAGTATTTTGAGATCTAAGTGCTTAATGTTCTTAAAGATCCAGATTTTGATTAAATGTATCTACACACACACACACAATGCAGTATATGTTATTAGTTACAGTAGTAAATTGCGGTAGTATTGATTCAGAAAAAAAGGGCAGAGGTTCAAAACCAGCTTTTGTAGCACTGACAGAAGAGAAGACTGAACAGTAATGTAGTAGTGTTTTGCAGCAGAACAGAAATGTTCCAGGACCTGGGTAAAGCAAGTTAGAAGAAGTTATGGAGCAATGCTCTCCTGAGGCAGTTCATATTAATAAACATGTGCTGCCTCCTTCTGGATAGAAAGGCAATGATTTTTTCCTAATGGGGGCTGAAAATTTGCCTGCTGGTTCTTTCAGTATTCAATTTGTGTGTTTGTATTGCATGCTTTGGCTCAGTTTCACCTCAGCACAAGCAAACCTCAATAAATTCCAGTGTCTTGACTGTACAAGGAGTTGAGCAAGATGTTTGCACTTTATTCTCTTTCATATGAGAATAAATACCTGCTGATTTCAGAGAAATGGGAGTGCCTTACTGTGCTTGAGTTCAATGGACAACTTAGCTACCTAGACTACATCAACATGATTGGCACCTTTTTCCTGGAAAGAAAACTAATATAGCTGGAGAAATCCTGGCCCCATTGAAATTGGAGGGCATTTTATTTGTTTGTGTTGGTGAGATCAAGATTTTACCCATTTGATTTGAAATAGTTTGGTTTGAGCTGGAGGGAAAGTGACTGATTAAATATGTATGCTCCTGACTTGGTGCCAAAGACTAGAGTCTATTCCCTAAGTGAGTGGTATTTTATTTCTCTTGAAATGAAAGTAAGATTTCAGAAGTAAGGGTTTTGTAAAAAAAAAAGGTCAACAGTTTATTTTGCTCTGTTGATACTTGTCATTGACTGTGATCTGCCTTGCTCTACTATGTAGTACCTTGAAGTCATCTTAATATTCTAAAGACTTCACAGGCTGATGAGCAAATTAAAGTACACTGCTCTAATTGCGTTTCTCAATGGGCTCAAGAAGCTTTTGTGGTATCTTCAGAGCTCAAAGTATTTTGTATTTTAAACACTGTTGTGAAAAACGGAAAAAATAATTGCATGATGAAAGTAGACCAGGGCATGGGCAGAGCCCACTGCACACAGAATAAATTATAGACATAGCTGTTGAAGTATGAGCACACAGTTCTCTACAGTTCCTTGCCTTTCCCAGGCAGGTTGGTCCTACCTCCATAAGAGCTGAAGGGATCTTCTTCTGTTTCTTAAAAGATGAATAATTAATATTGTGGAATACAGAGGAGAAGGCACTGCTTGAACACCTGGATGAAGTTGGAGGGAAGCTCACACTTAGTGGCCGCTCTGCAAGATTAAGAAAATTCAGAATGGGAAGGGGGAAATGGATGAATCGGTACATACCAGACTAAGGGTAAGACACACACAATACACCAATGCAAATGACTAAGGAAAATGGAATGCCTCCTCCATAGCCCGTTTTTATTTTTGTTTTTATTTCAAATCACCCCTTTAGGTCTGATTAGATGGGTGGATTTCATAGCACCCCAGGTTAATGGTAATAACCTACAGCTACTTGAAAGAAGCCTGCGAGAAAGCTGACAAAGCACAAAACATAGCTTGTTTTCTTCTAATTTAAAAACAGTATTAAGCAAATGGCTTTTCTATCTATCCCCTCTATTTTCTGTAACACTTTTGCAGGATAGATACACTAATGGGACATTTTTTCTGTATGAACCATTCTGTTTGAGTTCTGCATGGGAGAGGGTTATTCTGTCTCTGTCAATGTCCATTAACACCACTTGTCTGAGTTCCTATCTTCATGATCTCACTTCTGGCAACACATATTACCTGGAAGCTCTTAGTAAAGCACAGCATTGTTTTAGCACAAATCTGAGTTATCACTTCTTGGACACACAGTGGCTTGGGGATGCTTTTTTGGCTGTTGTGACAGCATCCATTCATGTGTTTGCTTAGCTAGTGTGTTAATCAGGATGGAAAAAACAAACTTCATCTATCCCTACCTTTTCATCCTTGACAATATAATGTGCCTACTTTTAGAGACTTATCTACATGAATATCTGTGCAAGAACATTGTGTCCCATTCATTTTCTGTTCATATATATGTAACACCTGCCCCACCTTGTATCTTTGATTTGGATGTGTATTTAAATCAGAAAAGGGACTTATATAGTAGAAAAATAATACAGAGTTCTAGTTAGGTAGTAGCTCTTCTGCTTTGAATTCATGCTTTCATCTGTAACCAGATTAACTTCTCATGTAGAAAAGCTCTTAGTGACAGCACTGTACCTCAGCATTTCTTGTCATAAAAGCTGCAACATGGATGAGGACAGTGAGAAACTGTAAAGCCATTGTTTTACTTTAATGGATAATTAATTAGAAATGATGGGGAGGACCTATCACCCATAATTACATCACAGAATAGGATAGTTCAGATAGAAGGAACCTACGACGATCATCTAGTCCAACTGACCAACCAATTCAGGGCTGCCCAAAAGTTAAAGCATGTTATTAAGCGTATTGTCCAAATGCCTGTTAAACACTGACAGGCTTGGGGCATTGACCACCTTTCTAGAAAGCCTGTTCCAGTGTTTGAACACCCTCTGGGTAAAGAAATGTTTCCTCATGTCAAGGCAGAACCTCCCTTGAGGAAGCTTTGAACCCCATATCCCACGCATACCAAGGAGAAGAGATGAGCATCTCCCTCTCCACTTCCCCTCCTCAGGAAGCTAGAGAACAATGAGGTTAACCCTCAGCCTCCTTTTTTCCAAACTAGACAAACCCCCACGTCCTCAGCCACTCCTCATAGGACATGGTTTTTGTCATTATTCTGGTTTACCAAAAGGCCAGGGGAGTCCTCAGAGAACCTGACTTGCTAAAACAGTTTTAGCTGCCATACAGCCTATCACTTCTGGGACCTTGGCTAGGTCCCTTGTGCTTGAAATTCCTTGTGTGCACACAAGTATCTTGTGCTTGAAATAAGAAGTCATCTTTAACAAAACACAACATGGTAGGCAGATCCTAAAGCCTTCCTTTTTTCCTGTATGGCAGGAAATTGGTTTGTCACTTTTGCCAAGAATGAATGAATCTTACCTCTTTTCTTAAGCTCCATATAGCAGCTATCACAGACTTTGGCTGCTTGATCTTTGAGGTACTTCATAGGGTATTTGTTTCTCGAACAATTTCGACATACAATCTGTTCCAGCAAGGAGAGATGCATGTAAATATAATTTGAATTTTTATATATGCACATACAAAACAAACCCTCTGAGCTGGTTGGAAGAGGAAGATGAATAGTGGGACCAGATATGACTCCCTCCTAAAACTGTCGCAGTCAGGGTAAGTCTACTGACTGAAATGTGATTGCTGTAGATTTGCAGCCAAGCAGAATTGATCACTGTGTTTGGGTGCACACCGTTGCTGTGCCCATCTCCCCAGGAACTTACACATTCTCTACTGGTGAATCACAGAAAGATCACTTTAATGTTACTTCTGTTTTCATAGCTTTGTTAGTAACATTGTTTTCTCAAGCAAGCTTGGATGTTTCTGCTATCCCTGTGTAGGTACAGACTGATTTACTCGGAGGAATTAGAAAAAAGCTTAAGTAAATGTTTTTTCGTATCAGCAAAAATTACTGATATTTATTAAAAAATAAATATCAATGAGGTTAAAAGACAGCCATGGTTTAAAACAGGAGTACAGGTTTATCTGTATAAAAAAATCTCTGGAGTCAGTGGTAAAGGACAAAACCAAAAAAGCTTATAGATCCCTTTGGCTTTTGGGCAAAAGGCAGCAGCTCTTCAATGGAGCACAGAGGAAGCTTTCTCTTTGGTCACTGACCAAACCATGCTCTACTGCTGAGTTTCTTCACTTTTCTTGGAAGATTTTACCAGCTGTTATTAGGGACAGGATATGTGCTAGATGTGCTACTGCTCTGGTCCAGAACAGAGCCTATATTTTTAATGTATTGCTTCATTGCCCCTAGAGCTAGCTGTATATCAGATATAATGGCTGGACTAGCAACAATTGCCCTGTAAGGCTTCAACTACTAGCCTTTGGGAATTAATTTGGCCCTCAAGGGAGGGTTACTGTTGTTCCTACTGGAGTCATTAGAAACCTAATTACCTAATTTAGCAGAGCACTAACAGGTTCTGTGAGAAGTCAAATTCTGATCTTGACGTTGCTACAAGTTTTCACAAGTTACAGCAGTGGCAGCCAGTGTCCTAGAGATGTGAATAAAGCCTCCCTGAGAAGCTTGTACAGCTCTTACCTTCCCACAGGCATGGCAATGATGTCGCCTCAAAGTGAGGGTAAAGTCACAGCCACAGTTCATGCACATCATTACATGGGACACAGGTACCAAAGTAGGAGGCCTCTCACCCAAGGGTATTCCAAGCCTTTCCCTTAGCTTAAAATCAAACAAGAACAAATGAAGGGGCATGCACACTTCCAAAGTCCACTCAGTCAGCCCTGCTCTATCACATACAATTCTTCTTTCATTTCAGTCTACTTTCACCTGCTAAGATCCCCAAATTTTCTAATTCCTAATGCACCTTGTAAGTGAGAGACAGCTGCTTCAGCGCTGAAAGCTGTGGCTGATCAGTACATGGTGCTGTTAAAGGCAACTGGGAAAAATCCATGTAGATCTATTATTGGTCAGGCACTGACACACTTCCACATCAGACAAGGATCTGATTTATTGCATATGCAAACTGCAGGTAAGAACATGACTTAAAACCATCTTTTTATTAACAGCTTTTGAAATAATATCCATAAAAAGCTCTATAGCTTTCAATCAAAAAGGACCTGAGCTCTTTATATCATACCTTGGGACAGTTCTGTGATCAGGGAAGAGAGAGTACAGAAAACAGTAAAACCAAAGATTAATTTACCCCCACACAATCCAAAACTGATCCATGCTTTCCATGGCTGATCTGAATGTATGTAAGCAGCTTTAGAAAAATGTATTCACTGTTCCTATTTCTTGGAATGCACCATGTTGCAGTGTTGTACAGGTGCCTTTGCTCCAAGCCCAGTGAGCCACGGTCAATGTGGAACTGAACCCAATCTAATAAGCCATGCTGAGGAGCAGTGTTACTTCAGGTTCAGAACCAAAGTATTGTGGGTACCCCACTGTCAGCTCACAGCAGGTTAGTGTTTGGCAAAGGTAGTGCAAGCTCTTGTGCTTTTGAGGGACTGTTTGTTAGGAGGGTTTCCTGTGAGGAAATTAGACTTCTGCAGGATTTAAACACAAAAAAATAAAATTCCTCCAGATTTCTCCTTGCGCTCATTCAGGTTTACATCAGAAGCAGAGCTGCAAAAGAAATTATTTTTTCATTTGTTGAAAAAGGATTTGGTTTAGGTTGCTATACTAACTAATTTCTGATTTTTGTCTTTTTAAATATTTGAAAGTAGATTAGCTTCAGCCCAGAAGGAAAATCCTGTTTTGTTTTTTGAAATAATTTTTTACTTTCTGAAGTCTTCAAAAATAAAATCACAGAATCACAGAGTGGCTGAGGTTGGAAGGGACCTCTGGAGGTCATCTGGTACAAAGACTCTGCTCAGGTAGCGCCACCTAGAGCCAGTTTGCCAGGACTGTGTCCAGGTGGCTTTTGAATATCTCCAAGGATGGAGACTCCACAGCCTCCCTGGGCAACCTGTGCCAGTGCTCGGTCACCCTCAGAGGCGAGAAGTGTTTCCTGATGTTTGAGAGAACCTCCTGTGTTTCAGTTTGTACCCATTGCCTCTGGTCCTGTCACTGGGCACCACGGAGAAAAGCCTGGGTCCATTTTCTTTGTACCTTCCCTTCAAGTATTTGCACACGTTGATGAGATCCTCTCTGAGCTTCCTCTTCTCCAGGCTGAACAGTCCCAGCTCTCTCAGCCTTTATTCCTATGAGAGATGCTCCAGTCCCTTCATCTTTGTGGCCCTTCATTGGACTCTTTCCAAGGTTTCCATGTCTCTCCTGTACTGAGGAGCCCAGCACTGTCCACATCACTCCACGTATGGTCTCACCAGCACTCTTTTTTTCCTCCCAATTAGTCTTATTCAGTAAAACTGGGGGTTCTATATAACCTAAAGTAGCATTTTTACTTTCTGTCAGATGCATTCTTTGCCTTCTTAACTGTGAGTAGTACAACTGAAATTAATGAGGTAACAACAATATACATTAATTGTGCTGGTACACTTTGAATATTGCTGGTGGGGTTTGCACTGGCACATATTGTGTGTATGACATTACTGTAACTAATGGGTAGTTTTTGTTTTCTTAAAATCTACGAAGTTTGTAGCTATTTTTAGTTCATCCAGAATAGTTAACCTTTAGTACAAAATAGTCTTCCTGCAGAAGAACTCCTATTTAAGCAAAGACCACAGAGTATAGAGTGTGATTAACATTTCAGAGGTGGCCCATAAGCTGTGATGAGCTTCATTGTTTAAGCTTGGCATAGTGGTTTAAATAAAAATAGTAAGAATGTCTTGCCAGTAGGAACTCTGCATTTTATAACTCTCCACCTTTCCTCTCTGTCTCTCTCTTTCTCTCCCTTCCCCTTTCAAGCATTGAAATACTTGTCTGCCTTTTACCTCCACGCTGCTGTGGAAAGTGGAAGTGGTGTGAGCTTTGTAGTCATCTGGGATGTGTCTGCTAATGCAGCTGTACCAGTCATCTCTTTCCATGCAAGAGCTGTGGAATGAAATACAGCAGAACAGTCAATGCCATGCACAGCAGGGAGTGAAAGAAGCTGTTTCTGGATCAGAGGAGAAAAGCTTCACTTTATGAATGTTTTCTTTTACCCACTACTGCATTGAACTGATAATTTTCCAAACAGGAACAAAACTGACTGTTGGACATACTCAGTGGGATGATTAGTGTAGATCCATGGTTAGGACTGTGACTGAGGAGGAACTAAATGCCCAGAAAATTTTTCAAAGTAGTCTCTGACTTTGCTATAAGCCACTCAATCCTAGATCACATAGGACAATATGGAATGTCTCTTTTTGTCACATCTGCCCTAGCTTTTAGGCTCTCTAGTTCATGTAGTGTTGGCATGGGTTGCTCAAAGTAAATGTGTTTATGCTCATCTCTCCAGTGGGATGCTTGGATGATCTGCATGTTGGGAAATGCAGAAGTCTGTGACCCACAGTAGAGATACGAATGCTTTCACTTTCCTCTAGCTCCATGACAGTGAATCTCCAGTGTCCTGGCAAGAGGCCAGGACAGCAATTTCGGAAGGAAGTTCTGCATGCCCTCTAGCTGCAGTTATGCATGGAGGCCAGTAGTTCTCTAGACTGGCCCCTAGATGCCCCCTTTGCACAAGGCAAAACAGTAAGCACTTTGTGCTTCTTTGCCAGTCCAGCTATCCCAGAAAAGAAGTGGGGCTCTTAGTACCTGTTATTTCCTAGATGCATTTGCTCTGTTACAGCCATAAGCTGTCCTGTCTGTGTTAGCTGGTTTTCCTGCTGTGACTTCAAACTCTGCACTTCCTGACCATCTGACACTGTGCACAGTTCTAGCTGTTCCCAGCATCAGTCATAGGAGGGAAAGCAACTCAGTGTGGTCTCCCCTCCCTGAGTCATACCAGCCACTCACATTAAAGCTACGCACTAGACTTTGTTGTAAAAATTAGCAGTGGCATTATTGCCAGCTGCTGTTCAGCTGTGATTCCCTCACTCTGTCCTCACGAAGGCTTCCAAACAAGACATCTGAGAACAATTTGTCTTTTGTGGTCTTAAAAAAAAAAAGGCACAAAGAGAGAGGAAATGCCAGATTTTATCAATGATCTCTGACTTAGCATCCCTCTGCACTGTGAGCATAAGTCCTTGTCTGAAAAACACCAGCCTCTGTAAAAATCAACAAGCCTGGAGCTGAGATTGGAGCAGAAACTCTGAGCCAGTATATCTGCTGCATATAGGCTAACCTCTGAAAGCCAAGGGGCTATGTTGCAGGAGATCATCTCTGGCAAGAGTCTAAGTACTAGTCCGTCCTTATTACTACCAGAAGTCCCATCAAATTACACTTTCTAAGAAATCTAAAGATTTATGTATCTTCCAGACAAATCACGTTCACAGCCTCCAAAGTGCTAAAAGAAGTCCTGGCTTCAACCTTTCTCCTGCTAATTCTTTCTTGGAAATTCTCTCCACTTGAGGATTAAGATATGATTTTAAAAAACAAAGGAAATAATGGCACATATAGTGATGTAAATTAAAGCCACTTTGGGAAAGACAGATAAAAGGGACAATCTGCTATTAAAAGCCTGATGTCTAACCGGCCCCTTTAACCTCTTCTCCACTCCATTAAACATCTCTAGGCATTAATCACATGTTACTATGTCTAAATGTGGGAATAACACCTGTCTGCTGATGAGTAAAATAAATATGTCAGTTGGCACTGGCTTATTCTTAATTAGCTAGTTCATTGGTTGCATGAAGGCTCAGAGGAATTTCTGCTGAGGCTCAGAGAAGTTCAGACCTTGATTCACCATTGCCACATTTGGTTCTTGTGTGATTTTTGAGCTGCACCTTATATGCCAAGCTATCAGTTATCTGTGCTGGCTCATATATTCTTCCTTATGCAAATAGAAAAGAGAGGGTCAAATTGTCACTGCAGTCTCCTGGACAGCAGGGGACATCCATGGAACACAGAAACTGAACTGGAATGGGGTGGGATTTTGTTGCAGTGCTATCATTGTCACTCTGAATTAGCCTTTTAGGGAGGTAACACTCACTGTGTTCTCCCAGTGCTCTGGTATTTTATATGGGCACCCCATGGTTACCTCTTTGTTCAAGAATAACATGTTTGAAATGCAAATAAAGGTATAAGAGCAGTGTGAGCCTTCTCTGTAAAAGCTCTGTGCTGAGATCTGTTACCAGCTTGCTGCAAGCCAATAACATGGCTCTTTGGGTGAGTGAGCCATTTTCAGCAG
>NW_010512749.1:23479-111040 GCF_000687285.1 Phaethon lepturus
TGCCATCTGCACAAAAAGCCATGCTGACTTCTGTGCTTTGGTCATCCTCATTCTACCGTCTTTAGTCCCTGGCACTCAATCTGTATTTCCTCAATGCATTCACCTTGTCTCATACAAGTGTAAAGGCATTGAGGTTTGAGTTCCAATTGTTAACAACTGGCCTTCGGTGCAGACTTGCAGCACTTCGGTGTGAGCTGTAAAAATAGTCTTTAGGGATGCTTGAAGCCTTCTGGTACTTTTCTGTCTTTAGTGCTCCATTTGGTGAGTGTAGCAAGCCAAGGATGTTGTGCAGTGGAGTTAAGGAGAGTATACTGTCCCACCGGCATCTCATCAGCTCTGCCAGCCAGCACAGAAAGGGAGAGGAAAAAATGTTCTTGGGTGACATATGGCAGATTGGTCCCAGAATGAGCAGCACAAGGATGGGAAAGGGGCTCTATCCCTGTGCTCTGATAAGAGTCAGTCTCCGTCTGGCTGCTGTCAGAAGGGCAACCTTAGTCTTGGGCCCTGGTTCTATCTACTGCCAAAGAAATACAGCTCGCAGTGACCTCACATGCTTTGTTTAGGCTAGCCAAGCACAGACTTGATAGGAGTACAAAAGGCAAAGAAACAACATAACAATGCAAGCAGAACATCCCAAGCTTCTCACTAGGGATGCCAACTTCAGTTGCCCTGAATAAAGGGGACATGCAGCAGTTATTTCCCCTCTACAATACAGAAGTACTGTACACATCCTGCTTTTGTAACTGGCAGCAGGCAATTCAGAAGCACTGTGTGTATATTTTGAGGGTTGTCATGAGTGTACAACTCTAACAAAATATCAGATATTTTCTGATTTGCTGGTTATAAAAGGAAATAGACAAAAAGGCTTTGACAGGTATCTGAGCACTGCCCACAGATGGCGAGTGCTCTGGGAAGGACGACAATTCTGAATTCTTATTCTGAATAAGAAAGTGCCCTCCTTGTCTTTCTGTTGCACTGTGTAATTTAGGGAAGACTGCTGTGTTTCCAGCCATGCTGTAGTTGGAATCTGATGGTGGGAGAGTCAGTACTTAAAAGCATTGAAGACCTTGTTATTTAGAAGATTTACCACTGCTAGTGTGCTATGTCTTTTGTAGTAAACTACACCTGAAGATTAAGCCAGCCACCTTTCTGCTGTAGCTCTAGGTAAATTTGCAGGGTAATTTTGGTCTAGAAGGATGAAAAAATATAGTACACTGCTATCTTCTGGTCAGAAACTGACCTACAATCTCTTTCTGGCATTAGCTTGTGATCCCAGGACAGAGATCCTGACTCCCAGTTGCAGTTAGTACTAGTACTACACAAACTCATTAATGGAATTCCTGTTATTAGAAACACCTGTGAGGCTGCCAGTAAGGTTTAATTTTGGCTTTGTCATTTAAGCACTATTAAATGCTTTTATACCTATTGCATGGTATTACCCGATTACTACTTTCTCCAGCAGTTTTGCAACCCTAGTGTATGAGGTAACAAGTATAAAAGGGAGAAAGAACATACTCTTAGTGTTACAGGGAAAAAGTGTGAAAGATAATGGAAAGGACTCAGGCTTCTTAGTAACAGACTTTCTGCTCTTTCCTTTCTATTTAAGATGTTATCAAAAGCCGACTACTATCTTTACTCAGTGCATGAGTTGAATCAGTTACAGTTTATGAACTTCGCATTTATAACTAATATCTTCATTGTATAATCAAGCACTCGGACATTGTCTGTCATAATAGCACAGACTGAAATTCAGTTAAAAAAGAATGAGACACCAGTTAAGTCTTGGGTATTGGTTAGACTAATCTAGCGGTACAGCTCTAGAATATAACACCCTCTGCCATGGCTGTTTGGGGACAGTACCTTGCTGACAGGGTCAGGCAATATTCATCATATTCAATCTTCAGGATGTTTTGGGCTTTTTCTGTCACTGGGCGGCTGACCTAGAAACAAATGCCATGAACATGAATGTAGACATGAGTTAAACTGTCTATAACCAGTACACCAGAAAAGTCTCAATGCATATGTATCTATGATGTTTCAGCCATCTGTTTCATATTTCAATGCAAAGAGATGGGCGGGTAGGGTTTTCTGTCTTTTGTTGGTGTAATGAGGAATGTTCTTATATTTCAATATGGTGGTGATGCTGAAGGAAAAGAGTCATTTAATCCAACTATAAAGGCAAGGATAAAGTATCAATCAGTGTTCAGTTTTAATATGACAACTCAGGAGATGTTTAGTCTGACAAATGTCAGAGCATTTTAGGCAAAAGTTTTGACTGTTCTTGGAATGAATGAAAATAACTGTCTTCCTGACATGCATTATAGAGTGAAGTACTTCAGTTCAGTGAATGCCTGTCTGCAACAAGGCTCTTTAAGATCAAAAAAAAAAAAAAAAACTTAAAAGCTACAGTTCGGTTAAAAACTTTTCTCTGCCATGTAGTGTATTAGTTGCCTACTAATAACAACAGCCGCTTGGGAGAAACATAGCTTTGTGGTACTGATACGTTGTTATTAACAAACTTCTATTATGCCAGTGATTCAGTGTTTCAAATGTACTGCAACAAGTACCTGCTCTGCAACTCCTTTACACTTAATGGTAGAGTGTTTTGGTGATTCCTACTTCAGCTGGGAACCCATAGTTAGTTTTAGACTATCAGGTCTCCAGGGTGATCAGCCTCCCACCTTTTCATAACACCTCAACCCACCCGTGTCATTCTGCTGGAATGAATGATTAGTAATTCTCATTTTGCATGTTTCCTAGATCCCCAGACTCCTGACCTGTGCTCTTTCTCATAAATAAAACTTGGCATATTCGCTGTAGAACAGTTATGAAGGTTCTTGGCGGGAGGTATGTAATGGATGGCTAGGTAAGAAGCAAAGACCCTTCCAGCCCAATATCTCCTGTTGCACAGGTACTGGTGCCCATGGATGCTTAGCGAAAGAGTGTAAGAACAGGACAATTGTGTCCAGTTTCTGTAACCTGCAATTTAGAAATTTACTGAAGAAGAGACTGTGTTTATATCATTGCATGTAATAGCTCCCAGTACACCTTTTCCCCATAAAGTTGGCTTTTTGACTTAATTCTTTTGATGAAAACAGTTAAAGGGCACATGAAGACCAGGCAAATGAAAGCTTATGTATACGCTGAGTGACAGAATTTTTAAACAAGGCAGACAAAGCCCCAGTGAATATGTTGTAGGGAACAACCACGCATTGGCTGGAGACATGAGGAGAGGAATGGACAAAATGGGATAATATATCTTTTCTGTCTCCAGTTTCATGATCAGATGGTAAATCTGATTTTGGCTTGTATTGTTTATGCAGCCTGAATAAGGCTGTCATACTAAGTCACAGCCTTATAGATAATCTTTTATATGTTTGCTTTATATTATTTTTCCTTCTGTCTCCTGTAAGAGGCCAGGGAATCCCCTGATAACAGATCCTTCCCATCTTTCCCCTTGCTGGATATGAGACATAAACCAGCAAAGCACTAACAGCCCACTGTACAACTTTAATTCCAGGCTATAATACAGATGAGGCGTTACCTTCATGCCTGACACAGCCAAGGTGTTTTTCAGTCGGTATTTGCCATCCTTCTGGGGATATGTGTACAGCAGAACATCATTCATCTATATGAAGAGAAAGACAAAATCAATAATTTGCAATATGGCTTGCAGTCCTGCCTATTACTCCTGGGGAGCGATACCCAGAACAAGCAGTAACTTGATGAACTGCTAGGACTGCTACTAAAGACAGGCCCAAGACACACAACTTGAGATCAAGACCTGCATTTCCACAAGACTCTGGGGAGTCTGCATCCAGGATTTCGATTTCTTCCCATTTTTGACTGTTGCTAATGGCTAAGCAAGTAGATAATCAGCTCTTTTTTTTTTAATTCAGCTTGGGTGAAACAGCTACTTGTTTCAAGGGCAATACCATGTTCATGTTGGGAAGGCACGCTCTGCATTTACTACCTGTCAATACCAACTAACTGCCCAGGATGCTGGAGCTCTGGTTCTCTCAGGGTCCCCCTGACAGTGAAACTGTGGTGAGGCGAGGGGTAGGGCTGGGCTTCATGGACTTCCATTTTCTGGGAAAAAAAGAAGTGGAGGTGAGGAGAGGTGCTGCCGTCTGGAGGAACAATTCAGGGAAGAATGATTCAGATATTTGAGAGCAGTAAGTGAACTTCACTGCTAGCAGAACTTGCCTAGACATCTGACAGCTTTGCTGAGTCTGTGGGCCGCAGCAGAGACCATGGGAGCGCAAAAATGGGAAACATTTTTTCATTTTATGAGGGAAAAAAATCTGTACCTTAACACCCCAAATATTTCCATAGTTCACAAAGCTTCTTGCAGAATGTATGTTTTTCAGCTTCAGTACTAAATGGGATCAGATCATCTCTGCTGTTTGCCTAACCTAATCATAGGCATTATTGCAGCCTTTTACCTTTGTGCCAACAAACAAATAAATGAAACAGCAGAACTGGACCTCGTAGGTCTTTGCTGGCCTCCCCTTACTACTAAGTATTGGTGGGCCTTAACATTGCCAAAGTAATGCTTTTGTGTATGTGTTCTCTGCTTTACTTGAATGAGCAGATCATGTTCTCTTGTTGTCTTTCCCAGGCCTCCCACATCAGTACCAATATACATAAACTCAGTCAGCTCCTTGATTACTGTACTGGGATACTATGAACAAAGATGCGCAAGGCAATGTAAAACCAAGGTTAAGTAATACTGTATGATGCCACAGAGAAGGCATCTTAAATTCAGAAATTCTCAAGAAATTAAAAAGTAGACAGAAATCAGCTTCCCTTGGATTACTCTGTGACTAAGGCATTTAAATATAGCCAATTGGATGGTAATAATATTATATTTTGGGTGGAAAACTGTGATAAAGAGGGATGCAGAGAAGGGAAGAAACTAAGGAATGATTTGGCAATAAAATAATGTATTCTGTATGACTGGAATTGTTGGGGTCTTGACAGTACTGACCACCTAAAACTGCTGGTAGAAAATTTTCACTGATTTGCTTGCCTAAAAAAACGGACAGTGGAGCCTTATGGATGTTTTCTTTAAAGGTCATAGTTCAGCTTTCTTACAGAGCAGGAACAATGGTTAAAGAAAAATGACATGGAATTAATACTTATGGGATCAAATCCATATCACCTTGGACTTAACAGCAAAACTGTTGTTGCCTTTATTAGGGTTATGAGTTCACTTGTGGGCACCAGTTTATTAAGTAGCTGTTTGATTCACAGCAAATCAGGCTTATGTGCCCATCTTTAAAATGCAGATTCCCATTAACATGAGGCAAAATATACTGAAGAGTGACTTTCCCCAAAGCCTAAATTTCAAATTTTACTACTTTTAAAGATTGAATTGAGTTTAGTGAGTAGGATCCGCTGGTATTTTTGTAGAAAATGCTGAAACATTTCATTCTAACATTTTAAAAGGATTCCCATGCTCTCCTGGATTGCCCACTCTTCTGTGTATTTCTCTGTGTCCTAGTAAGTCTTAACTCATGTGGAATTTAAAGCCCTTTTAATATAACACTTCTCAACTGAGGATACAAAAGCATACTATCAAGTCAGAACAGGAGTCTCATGTTCTCTTCTCTGTAACAACACCACAATAGAATTGTGCAACAATTTCTCTTTTGCAACAAAACAATAGAATTTCCTTAGAACAAGGTGACTAATGGCTTGTCACAGAGTTTTTTCTGTGATTTACGTATTGCTCTATAAATTACCCTCCATGCTAACATTAATCCAGTGAGCACAGTGACACCTGCTGAATACTGACCACATGATGATTCCCAGTTTAACCATGAATATGCATAACCAGAAAATTCATCACAACCTAGTGCACACTGAACATCTAAGGAGGCTAAGGTAGAAAAAACTGAGCAAATGTAAACCTTTCAGTGGAAAGCAGATACAAGGTATTTTTGCTTGATGTTACTAGTAGCAACGAGGACTCCAGCAGCCAGGCAGGAAAAGGTAAAAAGTCAGGCAGACTTTATTGCTAACATTAAGAAGATACTCTGTGAAATAAGAGAATGCTAGTGAAATCTCATATTTGCGTAGTGATTCTGCTGTCTCCTGAATCTTCAAAGGATTACATGAGAAAACAGGACTTCATCTGCCACTCATCAGTGCCAGTACTTAAGGCTTGTTTCAAACCACACAAAAAGGTAACTAGTTATGGGCACTCTAAGAGAGATTTTCAGGATTCTGGCATAATGTACTACTGGGTTTCTTCAACAGCAAACCCCATTTATTTATTTAAAAAGTTACATATTTCCTTAAAAAGCATGTCATTCTTTTATTATGGTTGATTATGGATGACACCCTGGTGTGTACTGTTGTTATGACAGCTCTGGTTAATATCCCAAGTTTTTGTTAAACATTAATGATGACGTTGCTTTATAATTGCCCATTGGAGGTTTTTTCCCTCCTTCTGTTTTTCTCCCCCACGATACATAGTGGTGGGCTGTGACTCTGAGGTCCCACCAGCCGCAGCTTGACACAATGAAATTAGGGCAAGTATTTCAAAGCTTGCTAAGCAACACACACATATTCATGAAGAAAGAAAGGGTTTGCACTCACTGCTCTCTCCTTTGCCACATGCACACTGGAGACCTGAGTGGTGGCTATATGAATGGTATGGACAGAACTAGCTAGCATCAGTACCAGTGGTTTCATGCATCCTCCTGCATCATACTGCGCACTGTTCCCTGAAGCAGTGAGGACTGGGCCATGGTAAAAGCTGATCTTGCAGCCCCTCAGGAATCTGTGGTAGAAGAGATTGACTGCTACAACCCCCAGGGGAGTTCCCATAAGTCCGTGGGCTTCAGACCCACTTCCTGTTTGCCAGAAAATGTTTGAATAATTGGGATCCCTGAACTACTCGGATACTGATATAGGAGCAAACATTCCTACTCTGCACTGCTCCATGCACACACACAGTCCCCAAAACAACAGTTGATAACACAGAGAAAGAAGGTTACATCTGCTCTTTAATTTTTTTTTCTGTTACTACTCCCCACCTTCTTTTTATAATCCCCTCTGTTGTGATGGGAACCCAGTAACATGAGAGGTCAGTACAAGTTTTCTAACCTACAGTGTCCATATTTATTGATCCAAACAAGTTTATCTACACCCCGCTGAACTGCTGGCATCCATACGTAATGCACTCTCTGTGTAAAAGCTCCTTCCACGTTTGGTTTTTCTGAATGTTTTAAAGGGTAGTTCATTATGAACCCTGTGTTGTTCTATTCAAGTCTGCATTAAACATCCCCTCAGTGTCAGTGGAGAAGCTTGAATGTGTGCTGGGGCAGCATTTTCCAAGCTCTGACTCCAAAACCTCCTATACTGCTGTCCTGCCATCTAGAGCATTAAACAGTCTCCCATTTAATAGCACCCCACTTGCAACACAAGCAGCCTTTGTAGAAAAATTCTTGGAAGGGTGAGATAAAAGACAGTGTCTGAGTTGCAAAGTCCTGTGGTTGGGGAGCAGCTAGGGGGCCTGCCAGTGTCAGCAGCCCATACTGTGCTGCAAAAAGGCCCCAAAATCCTTGTAAACAGAAACTGGACTCAGGAAACAGGCGCACAGCAAAACTCACCAAACATCCTGCCAGGAAACACCAGATTCAACAATACCAGCAGCCTGCACAAAACAGCCAGCTCAAGTAACCTTGTGATACACGCAATACACACCCGCAGAAACATATGCACATCAAAAGACCCTAAATGTGTGTCCTACACACTCATGCCTGTATGGGCTGTGCGCAGACATACAACGCTCGTGATGAGCATATATTCAGAGCACAAGCCCACAAACCACCAAAGCACACCCTGAATGCACAGGCCAAGTAGGAGTCTGGCACGCACCCAATTTTTATAGCATATTCTAACTACAACTTTAGTTTGGTGGGCTCATCTCCCGGGTTGTCCAGGGGTTAAATTCTCAGGGTTATCCTTCAGTGTATACTCTTCCACTAAAATTCTCTCCAGGTCCTGGGCTCGACTTAGCTTTGGTCAGAGTAAGTTCATTACTAAGAATTTCAGAAAATGCTGTTCATGTAAAAACCTGTTTTGGGTAGCTAAGTTGAATACACTTTTTTCATTCAAAGCTGAACCAAACTATACCTATACATGTTAGCTTCTGGTGACCTTTTGAGTCGCAGCTGACATGTGAAACATCAAAAAAAGCCAGTTCTGAAAGGTTTTTTTTGATTAATACATTAGGACAAATTCTTATCCTACCTGAGTTTTGCCAGTGGCTTCAAAGGATTATGATATGGCCCTTAGAAGTTAAGGGCTTTAAATAACTGCGATTTTAAGATGCAGTGTTTAGGAGATTATTCTAGTCTTGGGATTGTGTAGATTTGGGTTGGTTTTTTTTTTCCCACACAGTCCCCAGGTATCCGAATCAAGACAGCATGTGGGTTGGGCTAGATGCACTGGCAGGGGGAAGGATATGTTCATGCAGGCCTTGGCTGTTACAAAAAGGTGTAGGGCCTTAAGACTATATGAGAAGATGAAAATACGTTGACATAGCTATGCGGTAGTTGTCTTAATGTATCCACCGGCTAAATATTCCATTAAGCAATGCATGAGTGGTGGTAGCATGAGCGGTGATGGCACAAAGGAGAATCTACACCATTAGCAGTGACAAGCGAATAATGCAAAACCATTCAGGTGTTAATACAGGAATTACCATATTCCACGGTGACTCGCTTTCCTGCAATTTCACCATACATGGCATTGCTCTGCAACCTGAGGAGCTTTTGGGGTAGAGGCGGCTGAGAAAAAAAATCACTAAACGCAAAGGTAGATAGATATTTGCCCGTAAGTTTCAAACTGTTTCTAAGATCCAATCATCCCCTCCCCATGCCATCAGGAAACATAATACAGGAAGCCTGAAGTGGTTGCAACTTTAGTGTGTTAGACCAGGAAAGAAACCAGTTTTATGTGTCTCTTGGTTCTTGAAAGTGACCACTATGATTTAGTCTAGCTCCACCACATACTTTGCATGACAGCACATTTGGTCACAGTTTGCCTTTCTGACTGAAAGGAAGAAAAAATACTGTTTCTGAATACTGAGAGCATCTATTAACAACAGGACATTGGCTACTGTAATGTCTCCAGCTGCCAAGAGACACTTCTGTCTTTGCAGTTAACATCCGGGTTTGAGCAGCTGAACTCTCCCCAGGAATCAAAAATAGTTCCCAAAGTAGAAAGTGCCAGAAACTAATTTCTGTGCTTTCTTTGTTCCAGTAATACTTTCAGCCTCTTGTGACCTTCAAGCTGATACAACCATTTTGGTCTACCCGAAATTTATCTCAAGTTTAAATTACTTTCACCTGATTTCTGATCTTCCGTTTAAATTCTATCAGTTATAATAGCTAGGTTTGTGACACTTCAGTATTTGCTATAGTAGCGGGTTATGATGGCAGTTACAAACACACTGGAAGATAAAATGGTAACTTCTTGAAATTTGGTCCCAGCTTTAGCCACAACTCCAAAATGTTTTTGTAATACTAGCAAAGGTGAATGTTTAAGAGGAGAGAACAGTAAGGAAGCAAGTATCATCTGTTATGGAGTGGTCATCAGTAGGCTTCAGAGTTACTACTGCTGAGAACACTGTTTCTTAAGACCACCTCCTGGAGATTCTAGCACGGCTATTTTCCCTTGTCTGTAACAAAGTCATGATTTTGACATTTATTGCTGTTTTTACAGTCCATTGATGCTGACTCAGTAAAACAGCACTGCAGCAATCTCATATTTGAAGATTTGGGTGAAATCCATCACTTGCAGTACATGAAAGTCTGAATTTTCACAGAAACCGATGAAGCTATCAGAAAAACACAGTTCCACTGTGTCCCATCCCATCTGATCTTTGATTATGACTGCAATACATGATCAACGAGGCATCCACTCATGCACAAATAGGCAATATTAATAAGGGAGAGCAATGAGAAGAATTAATGGCAAAATGTATGACTTCTATAGCAAGCCATCTCTTCTCCTTATAATGGTCCCAGGGTGAAAAGCTGTCAGCACTTACAGAGGCCACAGCAAATACGTATTCCAGGCATGTAAGTAATTTATTTTAAAATAAATTCTGCAAACAGTACTTTAACGTTAATAGTAGCAGTAATGGTCAATTCTTTATGGCTCTTTTCTGGAAAGGAGCTCTAAAGAATTTTTCAAACATTAACAGGTAAGCAGGTAACAAACTCCTAAGACACAGGCAAGTCTTATTTTCCCCTTCATACCGACAAATGCGTAAAAATGCCAGTGTTTATACAATAAGCTACCTGAAAAGTTGAGAACAGAGCTCAGGAGCCTGGAGTCTCAGATACTCTCTAACTGCTCAGTGTGGTGTGTAATGCAAAAGAGAAAGCATGAGTGTTAATAGCCTATCTCCAAAACAGTGCTTTTTCATCTGTTTTGATTTGCAAATACTTGCAATTTTTGCAGTAGGGTTGTGGAGCCTTGTGAAGGGTATTCCAGCCAGCTGATGAAAGGTTCATTTTTCTTACCTATCTTAGAAGAATTTTGCAAACCGTCATTGAAAACTGTTGCTCTAATCAACAGGAAGCTGGAGGTGTGTGTTCAGAGGGACTATATCGAGGTAATGCACACAGTTATCAGGTAATTTACATAGATTTGGACAGCAGGAACTAAAACCCAGTGCTTGAGCTTCAAGGATACAAATCTCTCCCAAGTGAATCCAAAGTAAGCTTTCATAAACTTTAGCAGTATGTTGTTCTCTGTTGCTTCTGTCAGATCTACTAAGGCCTTAGGGTTGGACTTTCAAGTGTGAAGCTTAATTGCTCAAAGTATTCAGGCGCTCCCATCCTCTTGATTACCTTGGAAACTTCCACTCCTTTGCACAATTACGGCCTACTCAAGGCTCTATGTAGCTGTGGCACAAATGGAGGGCTGCACAGCCCATATTCCTGTATGCAAGGCCAATGGGACATGCGTGAAAAGGGCTACAGCCCTGTTAGCAACAGAAACTGACTCACTACATTACTGCTGATGGTTAAATGACTTGAAGTCTAAAAGTTTCTGCCAGGGTTCAGGGATGCCTAAGTGCAGGAGAAGATAGAAGAGAGACAGTAAAAATATAAAAGAAATCTTACCAAGAACAAATGCCGAGGGTGCCTGTTTTTGCCAGAGACTTTCATCAGCGTTCCCTCTTTAACAAAGATCTGAAGGAGAAAACAGCAGATTGTAATCCTGAGGCTTCTCATTCTGAACTTACTGAGAAAAGAGAGTATTCATCCTGGGGAAAGAGCTACTCTAACTGCTTTCATCAGCACAGGAAGAGATAGATACCTCAACAATTGCTTTTAGCGTTAGTCCTTATGATCTGACTCAGTCTTAGCCCTGCTGCTCTTCACAGCTTGCATTTGTATCAGTACTGAATGGGTTGGAAACCCACTTCTCCTCAGCCCACTGCTTCTGCACCGTGGACTGTGCTCAGAGGTGACTGTCACATGTTGCAAAACTAACATGTAATGGGCTTCAGAAAAGAATTCTTGTCTTTAAAAGTCCTCTAAAATAGACAGACCAAAAAGAAAAGCATAACCTTGGTTTTCAGCATGCTACATCCACATAACTATGCCTGCATACATAATCTGCACACATTTGCAAACACAATACTTTTTTGGTCCATATTGTTACTATATATGTAGATAGGACTATGTATGTAAGCAGCTAAACCAGCATACTAGAACTTGATTGCGATAACATTTGAAAAGGTCGAGAATAACTCAACTGCATCAGTGGGTTAACAGTCATCTACTCTTTCGAATGGAGAACAGAATCTGGTGTAATTTTCCATTCTAGAACAATTTACAATCAAAAAGACCAATCCCGCAAATTCTGTATGCTGGATTTTGCAGAATTTGTTAAAATGTTACCTGGCAAAGTCAAGTGAGAATACTGATGTTAGAGAAAAAATAGAGGTTGATTGCAGTATTTGGTTGATGAGGATTCTTATGCTACAGGCATGCATGCTTTGAAAATTGCTTCATGGGTTTTGCTAAAGATATTGGTGGACTGAAGGGAAATCTAGAGTTGCAGAACTCAAGAAAGAAATCTTTTGAAGTGTAGAGGCAGGTTGGAGCTGAGGAAACTGGACAGGTTTGAAAGCCAGGAGAAGAAATTTGCATTTGATGTGGATGGTAAGACAGAGCTAAACACTCTCCTACATTCCTGTTCATGTGTGGCTTAAAAATGATGTCTTACATCAAAAGTATCACTGGGTAATGGTGAGAATAAAATTTGAAAACAAATAATTTCCCCTGATTTAAGGCCAGGGAAATTACCAGCCAAATAAAACTCTGAGCCTTTCCAGCCTGCAAGCAATTCCTGCTAGTGTTGCAACCTTTCAACAGCAGTATATAGGGAGGAAAAAGGCAGCTCCATCAAAAAACACTACACATGGGGTGGCTGAGGACAGCTGGAGTGAAAAGTCAAATGGCTGTTCTGTGTAAAAGCAGGGGCAATGCATGTCTTCCCAGCCTGAAGCTCTCAGCATGTCTTTGCACACTACCAGAGTGATGGCTTTTTACACACACCAGTGCTCCAATTCTTATCACAGTAGCTTAGTGTCCTGGTTTCGGCTGGGATAGAGTTAATTTTTTTCCTGATAGCTGGTATAGTGCTGTGTTTTGGATTTGGGATGAAAATAATGTTGATAACATTCTGATGTTTTTAGTTGTTAATCAGTCAAGGACTTTGCAGCTTCCCATGCCCTGGCCTGCCAGTGAGAAGGCGGGTGGTGCACAGGGAGCTGGGAGGAGGCACAGCCAGGACAGCTGACCCAAACTGGCCAAAGGGATATTCCATACCATAAGACATCATGCTTGGTATATAAACTGGGGGAGTTGGCTGGGGCGGTGCTGTGGCTTGGGAACTAACTGGGCATTGGTCAGTGCGTGGTGAGCTGTGCATCATTTGTTGTGTATATTCTTTTATCATTATTGTTATCATTATTATTATTATTTTCTTTTTCTGTCCTTTTGAACTGTCTTTATCTTGACCCATGAGTTCTACCTTTTTTTTTGTTTTCCAATTCTTTCCCCCATCCCATTGCAGGGAGGGGGTGAGTGAATGGCTGTGTGGTTGTTTTAGCTACCTGCCCAGTTAAACCACAACACTCAGTAAACAACACCTGTAGATGTCTGAAATCTGGCCATCCACATAATCAGAGATATCGCTGGACAGAAATGATGCCCTTATCAGCATAGGTCTGCCTGCAACACTCACCCTTCCTGGCTGGAGGAGGCCGCTCTGCCCTCTCACACTGTGCTCAATGTGTACCAGCTTCTGCAAGTTTTCCTGGGGGAGAGAAAAAGCATTTAGGAGACCGCATGGTGACCATTCTTTAGACAAGCAGGCAAACCTTCCCTCATGCCTCCTCACCATTGTATTTTTCCAAAAGTGGTATTACATAACTAGGTTTCTGAGAGAACTGAGCCCAGGGATTTTATACCCAAAAAACCTTTTTCCAGCCTTACAGGTTTTATAAAACCTCATCACCTGCATTCAAATCTGCTGTGGCTTTCTACAGTCCTGTTACCTCTGATACCTCAGTTCACCTTCAAAAGGGCTTGCTAACTCCATATGGTATTTATACATTGGCCTCTTTGCTGCCTTTCTTGCTCTGGGAACTAATAAACTGGAAGCAGAGACAAGTACAGCATCTGCTCCAAATGCCCATGCATTAGTGGCATGACACAGATAATCTAAAACATGCTTTGATACTCTAAAACTGTTGCTATGATTGTCTGGAGGTTTATGTTCTGTGATAATGGATTAATGGCTTGGCTATAGGTCATTTGGAAGGTTAACTAGTAAGGCAATGAAGCTTTTGATGCTTTGCAAAAATCAGGAGGTTCATTATCAAACTCTGATACTATTAACTGTCTTAAAGCCTGGCGTTAAAGCACAGTCAGTAGGCACTGGCATGTGGCATGAACTTGTCTATGAAAATTGTAAATAAGATTAATCCAGCTAAACCTGTACTGTCATAAAAAACACATGGTATTGGAGGAATATACAAAGGAGGAAGAAGGGATATCTGTACCTTTGCCACAGTGCTAGCGTCTTTTCAAATCTCCTTCCATTGAGACTGCTAAAACTGAGTCTTGTATATAGGATTCATTTGTGATTTTATCTGGTTGGAACAGCAGAATGGGCTATACAGCAGCAATGAGTCATCACTGGAATATGTCTAGAAATTAGACGTCTCTTGTCTAAATTAGCCATTGACTCCTAAGTCCTCAGTTACACACCCAGATAAACTACAGACTAAGGACCATATTTGATACAACTTCACGACCTGGCAGCCTTTGACTACAGTTTTCTGCTATGACGGATAATGGTCTGTTTTCCTATGCTCCATTGACTGGCATTAAGATACCCCTGGGCTTAGTTAGACTCGATTAGATTGTACAATGAATCTGCCTGATACAAATCAGTGCTGTCTACAGAATCAGCTAATTAAGAAGGCTATCACATATACCAGAAGGAGCATATCCATGTCAACATGATGGTCTGTCAAGGCTAATTTACCCTGGATTTCAGCTAACACAATTAATAGACCTGTCTCAGTTTGCTTTTTGAGTTAAGCCTGAAATACCTCTGTATGTTACTGCCCTGGTGAAATATTACACTCGTTTAGCATGTTACTAAGTTTAATTCTTAATCAGTAACTGCATATCAAACATACGGAAACACTTACAATCCTTGACCAGCACAGAACTGCATTGTGACCATGTAATATAACTGGCAGTTAACACATTTTCAAGAATTTCAGCCGCCAAGTATCTCTTCTGCAATGCGGGAAGTAACAAGTGGAATTTTTCAGGTCACTTCTAAAATACTACAGGCCAACAAAATGGAAACAAAATGTATAAACTAATAGCACAGGAAATAGCAGGGATCATGGAGCAACTGACATTTGCAAAAGACATTTGCAAAGGACTTTCCCATCACTAAAGGGTATTTTAGCCCTAGCAAAACTTCCCAAATTGACAACTTCTGCAATGGAAACACATTCTTTGTCCACAGAAAAGGCAGTGCCCTCCTGTGAGTACACTTGTAACCATTGCTAGTACTACTTATTGGGGTTTCTACAAGAGTGAGGGGAGAAGTTGCTGTAGCTCAGATATGCCTCAGCTTTTCTTAGGACTGCTGGCAGATGTGCCTGTTGTAATGCTGATGTTTGCAATATGGACACATGTTCATCAGGAAATGGACAGATATGTATCAAACTCATTTCCTGTAGGAAGTCAAACAGCCATCACATGTGAAGGACAGTGATTTATCTGGGAATGTGGGCAGCTGAGGGGGGTACACAGTTCCCCTAAAATTCCCTGTTTATATAGTTTTCTTAATTCTCCTTAAAACTATCATCATTCTCCTCTCAAATATCCTTCACAAGCTACGATTAAAAAATGAAGACAAAGCTCCACCCAACTAGTACTGCAGATTTGGGTGGCTGAAATCCTTCTCTGGCCGTTTTAGCAGTGAACTGCAGCTTCCATCATATTATCATTACGTCTGTGCAGGAGGAACACCTCCCCAAGGAATTCACCAGCTGTTAATAGCAACGATGATTTATAGCTCTTAGCATCTCAAGGCCTCTAACACATTGTAGAAGTTCAGAGAGCAATACAAACCCTGCTTAGTTCAAGTAGTGAATGTCTCCTAGAGTTACTTATAGACTTAAAGCTGTGCGATGATGGTCTTATGCCTCTGTTTGCACATCTGTAAATTGCAAATAATATTTTCCTACTTAATGAAAATGCTGTGGAGATAGTTAATATCATAATGTGTCTGAAAATCCTGGGTTAATAGTTCCCAGGGAAAAACTGCTAGAGTGTTATTATCATAAAACAAAAAAGCTCACAATGAATCATTGATATTCTGCAAAAAATATAGATCATAATTCAATGCTCCTGTTGGATTTTTGGAGTGTAGTTTGATGAGTTTATAAGTGGCAGCAAAAATCTTCCTCCTTTCAGGTACATGCCAAGTCTAAATTATTGCTTAGAACTTAACCAGGTACCTGACAAGTTATTAATGCTCTATCTTGAGTGGCATTGTTCAGTTTGTTCTGTAACTAGAGTAACTTCTTGAATTCTTTGCATTTTTTAAAATCTGAGAGAAAGAAAAGAACTGCTGGTTGTGGCTTTTGTGGATGGGATATTAATTCAGGAGTACAACCTCTGATTTAGCAAAATATTGAACTTTGATTCTCATGAACCTGTGCCTTCACAAAACCCACAACATTCACACAGATGGGAAAGAAGGAAATTTTATTTCATCTCTTCCAGGCCACAGTTTTGACAAAGAGCAGATGTTCTCTGATGATACAATAAAAAATGAAATGTAAAAATCTGTGTGGAATTTGTGATTAAATTGTTCCATTATTAATAGCAGTTATCATACAGTCTGTGACATCTGTAAAACAGACAATATGGTGATGTTCTTCAAATTAAAGCATGGCTTAGTGGAGATGAAATCGTTGCATGGTAACGCAACAGCAAATTTGATTTTGGCCACTTACGTATACTTCTCACTTCAGAAAAGTATTCATACAAGTCTCCCATAAATCTGAGTGAAATCCAAGGAAGCAAAGGTGCCTTGTGTGACTTTGATCTGTTAGGAACTGCGCTCTTAAAATTTTCAACCTCTGATACAGGTATCCCTAAAGCTCTGAAATTACTGTGGAAGCTTTTCCTAAGATCTCATTTTTATGATGAAATATTTATTATTTTGGTATAAAGAATGCTTTAATAATGTAAAAGTAGGATTATTATAAATTCTTTGCCTGAGAAAGGAGAAAGAAAATCATAATCAAACCTGTTGAAAACTTTGTTCAGTAAGTCTGTAGTGTCATAGTTGTTCTGTAGAGGGGCCAGATTACATTTTGTTTTATGATAAAACTGTAGGCTTGTTAGACCATTCTAGGCTTTTTAGACCACATCCTCCCTGTAATCTACATCTGATCTTTGGTCTTGGTAACAGGATAGTGTTTATGTAGTAATTAACTACTAGTAATTGCTGTCAATGCTGAACGTCACTCAGAATTAGTCTGCATGAACATCATTGTTTCCATGCATCTTGCTTTTCTATTATGCTTCTTTCTCTCTCCTTTCCTTATCCTCCTTCACCATTATGTTTGGCTGTAATGCAACTACCATTTCATCTACAAAAACTTCCCTCCCAACTTTTGTCCCCATGATGTCCACTATAATGGCTGATGGCAAAATAGTTTGTGCTGATACCCAAAGTATCTTTAAATAAAACTGAGAGTAAGCAACCAAAGAGATCAGCATAGCTGATTGATAGTTTATACACAGCAAAGATGTTCAGGCTATCTGCTGTCTGGTGTCCAAGCTTTTAAAGTTTGCATTGAATGAAAATGCAGATCTGAATTTTAAGTTTTGATCTTAAAAACCTTGAACTTCAGAATGCTCAAAATCTTCATCTGTTGTTACAGCTTGAGATCATCTCTGCACAAAAACAGAAACCCACCATTTGGATTCCTGTTGATCTGTGATACATTTGCCACTCACTTCAGGAGAAACAGGTTCAGAGCCTCAGTCTCAATTTCTAGCTGTCAGATGGGGAAGGAGGCAGATCCATGAAGACAAGTTTCTCTTTAACTACAACTTACCCCTTTTTGGTACAAATATGAGAAGACTTGGATTTTGTCTGTCATTGGCCATGAGGTGGCCACTGAACTTGGTGCTCTGAAACAGCCCATGAACACATGGGCTCCATTTATGACCTTGGCACACATATCAGAGACATAGCTTTTAAACCTGAGCAGCAGAGATTTCCAGATGTGAGCAAAAGTTTACATTCTTGGCTCTTGGGTTCATTTGCTGCAAGCAGAGGCTTCCACTTCTCTGAACAAAACATGAAAGCTTGGGTTTTAACAGATAAAGGGCACTGTGGGTTTTGAGACTTTTTCATCCTTATCTCCCAAGCTGTTGCAAAAAACATCCTTCATCTAGTTGACCTACTGTGTTTTTCCCATGTCACACAGTCTGAATTCACTGCCTCACCCAGTGCTTCCATTCACCTGCAGCCAGAGGGCAAAGGCGTTAAAGGGAATATGCTGAGTCAGCAGTGCTGGTGCATAGCTGTAGTAGCCTCCAGGATGGGTCTTTCCTTAACATTCCTGTGCATTCATTCTTTCAACCTTAAAATTCTACCGGAAAACAAGCTCTTGTTAAGTAAGTTGATATTTTGTTTCTTCCTTTTGTCTGCATTGGTGCCCAGGTGTTTTTTTCCCTTTGTCTCTTGAATTTCGTGTTTTGATGCCTGACCCTCTCTCTGCTCAGTAAATGAAATAATAAAGAACTGAATTGAATGCCATCTGTAATTAACCATAAGGAAGGATGTTTGCAATGCCAAAGAGATCTTTAATTTAGCAAAGGCACAGCAAAATCCTAATACAGGATGTTAAATTCAGCAATGTTCAAATGAGAAGTAAAATGTGAAAACTTCCCCAAAAATATGGTGCATTCCAAATCACTTGAAATCCCTGTGACCCAATGCAATGATAAAATACTTAAGATGAAACACCTGAGAAAGAAACACTTCAATGTAGCCACTCACTATTGGATGAAACACAGGATGCCTGGAATGAGGTGCTTTGTTCTCTAACATGCATACTGTTGAACACAAACCATCTAATAGTCAACACTTTCCCTAGCAACTGTACGCACTCCTTGGTAATCTAAACGCCTTGAAAAGAAGTGCTTAAAAATGGCATCTTTTGAATTTTTGGGCTGTATTATGACTATTTTCTATGCCTAACAAGCCTAGCATTTTATTATAAAAAGAAATGTAATCTGGCCACTCTACAGAATGACTCTGAAACTATGGACTTACTGAGCAACATTTCATTAGACTGCAAAGACTGTAGGTGCTTCTTTCTAACTACTTGAGCTGAATGCTAGGTGTGTGCAGCCAAAGCGAACATGGACCTCAGGAGAGAATTCAGCTGCAGGTGTGGGTGGCTAGTATGACAAAAAGAAATGCACTGCCTTTAGTTATCATCCAGAGGTCCACGAAGTTGAATTCTGCTGGAACCTGCTGGATCCTGTGTCTGACAGTCTCTCTGCTGTCTCCTATGCCTCCTGACACTGCTTCTTATTAATGTCAATAGAAAACTCCTATCATCTTAAGACAAAAATCAGACCTAGATCCTTGGAAAGAAATGATCATAAAACCAGCTATATGCAGCCTATCTGTGCCAGTAAATTAGGACTCTAATAACATGTAAGCAATATTAATAAATCACACCGACCTTACAGAAACTGTTCATTACTTCGGAAAACTATATAACTTGTTTAGATACCTAAATCTGAATTTAGACATGAGCTCTAACCTATGAAGTCTTGGCCAGTCTGTTTGATTGTATGATCATTTGCAAGTCTATAAACCATGAGCTATTCTTATGAAGTAAAATGGGATTCCAGAATTGTGGAAAAATTATGCAAATTAGTTCAGAATGTATCTTTGACAGTGCATTTGTGGTGTCTTCAACATTTCATATCTAAAAACATCCCAGGCTAGAAACACAGCCACAAAAATTCCTGTCTCTCACTTCTTTCCTCCACATACCATTTCAGCAACTCTAAGAGGGGAAAAAACCTTTGCGCTACTTGCTACAGTGACTTACATCTTGCACAGCTGCACTAAAGTGCATAGACCTACTCCATATCTGCAATACTATAAACCAGATCTGTGTAAATCATTGAGTCTCACCCCGAAAGAGGTATCAGATTTTAGAAGAGATATGTATTGACTTCAGCAGACGTGCAGAACAGACACTATTGAGCAGCAGATCATGTGTCATGGTAGGACTCACCGCTTGGAGCATGCTGTCATTGGCTCGGTCCGTGATTTCAGAAACAATGAATAAGACAGCTGAGCGATGAAGCAAAACAAACACCATAAATCACATAAAAGAATAGGAAAATGTCCCCAATTCCTTCTGCTTGCAAGAGCATCTTAAAAACAAAGCAAACAACATCCCCAGCAGCAGCTCCTTTAACTTCTTTGGCATCTTCAGAATGTAACTGCCCAGCAAATTTAAGACATGGCACAGTCCTGTTAGTTCCCCTTCCCTTCATCATTCTCTTGTGCAAAACTCTGCATCATGTGCTGACTAAGAGAGCTCATGAGGTCCCTTTTAAGTACCTAGCATGGCACAAAGTCTTTTTGTGATGTTTTCTAGTTGCAGATTTGTGGCAATTGGAGCTTGTGGCAGGGAGAGATTATGTAACCAGCTTTAGCCATCTAAAAGCACAGCAATCTAAGGTGATCTGTTTCCCCTTACTGCCGAGGGAGAGGACAGGTCATCCCTTTCTGACAGAGGTGCGTATGAAGTGGTGACATGAATTAACACCTGGATTCTCCACTGGCAAATAGCCTGGGCCAGGGCATGTTTGCTGGCCCTGAGAGCAGTGGCATAACATGGCTCAGGTCCTTATCTCAAATCTCTTCCTATCTGTTTCTGGGTGTAATCTGTGAGCATGCTAGCCACAAATGTGCCAAGCATGTGCTAACCACAAACAGGATAGGCAATTGTGGCCACAGGGATTGAGTGTCTGCCCTGGCCTTATTTAAACTACTGGTATAGCTGTATTCCTACTGTCAGTGACTAAGGTCCTAAATCTTGCATGAGACTCTACTCTTGGTCAGAACAGACTGACCCTCAGTCAGTTACAGACCTTATTGCTATGAGTTGGTTTGGATTTACACTCAGTGTAACAGAGAGGTGAACTGGTTCATTAACGCAACGTTATTCCTGCTTACTCCAGCCTGGAAGCTTCTCCCACTGAGGCCACAGCTAAACCTTGCTTTGACTTCGGTGGAAGTAAGAGATTTCTGCTTTATCCATCTGATGTGTTGGACAGGATGGTGTTGGTAGCTGAACATCTGGATTTGTTCTTGATTGTGCAGAACTGATTTTTATGCACTATCTTTCAAGTTTACTTAAGCTTAAGGAATCCAGAATACAGATACACGATTCAAACCTCCTGGGTCTCTCCAGAGTTCACAGAGCACAGCAGGCATCCATGGTACACAAACAAGCCAGTGGAGCCATCCCAATTGACTCCCAGTGACCAGGCCAAATATGGACAGAGCCAAAGAGGACTAGGATTTCCCCAATGACTGTGGCAGAACTACAATATCTGCACCACATTTGTATAGGTGATAATTCCTTCTTCTGTAAGTTCATTGTGTCAAAACTATAGGAAGCCCACATGTTTCAATGAAAAAAAGATAAAGTTCTTGCCCTAAATAATTTGTCTAAATTAGTAGTCAGTTCTCATAGATCTTACATCTAGCCTGTTAACACAAGATCTTGAAAATAATCCTCTTCCATATACTACCAGTATAGATCCTGTACCTCTTTAGAAGCAGAGTTAGCAAAGCAGATTTTTTGTTCTACCCACTTCATTTTACCTTGTGTGGCTTCATACTCTGTAGAATCAGGGCAAAGATTATTCAAGTAATCTGTAGAAAATAATCAAACAAACATAGACATCTAGTAATCAGAATACAGATCCACATAATTTGTAGTGGTAAAACATAGAATCATAGAATCATAGTATGGTTTGGGTTGGAAGGGACCTTAAAGATCATCTGGTTCGAACCCTTCTGCCATGGGCAGGGATACCTTCCACTAGACGAGGTTGCTCGAAGTCCCATTCAGCCTGGCCTTGAACACTTCCAGGGATTGCACATCCACAGTTTCTTCCTTACAGCTAATCTAAATTTACCCTTTCTCAGTTTAAACCCATTATCCCTTGTCTTATCACTACATGCCCTTGTGAGAAAGTCCCCCTCCAGCTTTCTTGTAGGCCCCTCTCAGGTACTGGAAGGCTGCTTTCAAGTACTGGAAGGTCTCCCTGGAACCTTCTCTTCTCCAGGCTGAATAGCCCCAACTCTCTCAGCCTGTCTTCATAGGAGAGGTGCTCCAGCCCTAATCCTAAAAATCCTAATCATAGAATCGTAGAATGGTTTGGGTTGGAAGGGACCTTAAAGATCATCTAGTCCACTCCCCCTGTCATAGGCAGGGACATCTTTCACTACATCAGGTTGCTCAAAGTCCTGTCCAACCTGACCTTGAACACTTCCAGGGATGGAGCATCCACAGTAATGTCCCATATCACTTTACTCCCAAATACTTAAATGTATATAGCCTCTTTCCAAAGCAAAACTCATCTTTGACTGCATTCTGCTTTGAGAATCAATGCAATAGAATTGATACAGATTTGGACTCATCACATAACTTGACAGGTGTAAACAAATAGATAGTGACAAAAATATTTCTGTGTTGCTCAGCCAAGAGAACTGCTGAGTAGCACCACTTTACAAATAATTGTTCTTCTAATGAATTCTGTTTTCCCATCTGAATAAATGGTGGTGGTTGTAATGGCTGATTTTCTGTATTTATAGTAAATGAATTATATACATTTTATAGACACAGGAAGGAGGCTGGTTCTGTACATGTAGAGTTCAATGATTACTACTGACTTGATCACATTCTGAAAATAGGTTCTGTAAAATACACACATAGGACTTACATTTACAGGAATTATATTTGCGTTATATACAAACCTTTAACCTGTCAGTTTTATTTGTACTACTTGTCTTGGATCATCTGTCTGTTCTTTGTCTGGGTCTTTATGCTTTTAATGACTGTAGTATGAGTGCCACCATTTTAAAAGCCTAATCCTGAAATACTTCGTTCTCATGTGTCTGATGAATCCAGGCTCCTAAGTTCTGCATGCAAGAATTAGAATTCTGTGCTGAGAATGGTGCTGTGCGTGGAAGAACTGAAGCAGTAAACCTGTTTTCTGGAATACCTTACTCTAGCAGACCTAATCTCACTACACACAAAAGCTTTCATTTTCTCAGTGCCAGTACCTGGGACAAGGAGGAGCCCAAGTTGCTTCAAGCATAGATGGAATCCAGACACTGGAGCTGCACTGAAACCCTTCCAGCTCTTTCACAAAATACCGTGCTTCGTGTTTGCCATTTACCTTCTCGACCACAGAAACGGGCAGAGAAAATGGAGCACAGTGGGGCTATTTCTGACAGTGACATCCTTGTTATTAGATGCAGTATTGGTGTGCATGTACTAAAAACACTGTAAGGATCATGTGAGACTATGAAGTACTGCAACCCACAAGTCTGGAAAGTTGCCCTTAATGTAGACACACCCAGAGAGGGAAGCAAGTCCGACAAAGTCCTACTGTTGGCATCCGGTGTTCATTTGTATTGCTCGTACTAAAAAAGCAAAACCAGCTGTGAATAATGAGTTGCATCCTTGATCAAAGTGTCTGGAGCAAGATAAAACTGCTGCTAATCTGTTCTGTGAATAAAAATTTCATGTGGTCACTTTGTTCTGCTGCATTTATAGGAGTCCCTTCTAACATGCTATGCCCTTCATCGGCTGTTGAGTATGGGCAGGGTTTATGGCTTCCTTTTTGCTGTTCCACACATAACTCATCTTGCATCCCTCTCCACCCACACATATACATAGTCCCAAAGCATTTCTCCATCTTTGTGTCTATGGATCCCTGCTCTTCTGTGATCTGATCTGACTACATTACTTGCCAACACTGAAATTTGTTGTTGTATTTCACCATTTCCTTCCCCAAGCAGTTCATTAGTTACAAACCTAAACTTTACAATTCTTTCTAGGGGCCACATCCTGCTTCAGAAATCTTGCTCCCCTCACAGGCTCAGACTTGCTAGATTTGCTGTGGCTTGCACAGAATGGGTCACCAAAGGGAACACAACCCACCTTGGAGACACTCTAGGTAGGACTGATATATATGGTCTTGAATGTAAAGGGAAGGTGTTACTGTAAATGTAAAATCTGTAAATGTACTGTTAACGTAAATTTGGATCTCTGCCTCCTACAATGCAGAGAAATTGGACTGGGATTTTTACTTAAACTTATCACTAGCCTTAAGTGTACCGTACATAGGACTTAGGGTGCAGTACTGGGTACAACTGCTTTATTGATGGAGTAGAAGGAGATGGTACTTGCCACTGTCATATAGGATGCAGTGCAGAGTCCCCTTGCTGGGGACTACTCTCCCCTACTGTCTTTGATAATTACCCTTGACATAAATAAAATCAAACCTGTTTGCTGACAGTGAGGCTGAACTCTGCCTCTCCTAATTCACAGAAGGAAAAAGCCAAGAAGGCATGGCTAAAAGCATCTGACTTCACACTTTTCTGTCACCTTTCAGCACGGTTGTGCTGAAGCGCCTGCTCCTTCCCAGGCTCCTTTGACATTTCCTGAATTCTGTACTAAGCATACTGAAATTCCCAGGAAATCCTACACTGCTTCAGCCCTATTTTAGCTATCTTGGCATCAATGTGTGGCACAGTGGAGGCACAGAACATCATGGGAAGGTTTCCACTGAGTACCTTTGAGAGTGATTTTACTGACCTGTGAGCAGCACACGATACTGGAAGACACGCTGCACCACTTTCAAAAGCTGGTGTTTCACACTCTGAGGGCTGCCATCAGAGCTCTGCTGTCCTCAATGGAAGGAAAAGGAAACACAAAGATCAGGGATGTGTGAGCTCAGCAGCAAACTGTCATCTCCACCTGATAGGTACTATGAAAATTTGCTACCAGTTGCATGCACAAATTCCATTGAGCCATTCCCAATTTACACAGCTTGCTAGGGGGTATTGTTTTTGTGACTATAAAGAAGTACTGTAAACAGTTTATTTCCTATGGCATCATTCACAAATAGTTTGGACTCAGAGGGAAAAGGGAGGAGAGCACTACTGTTTAGAAGGTAAAGGTTGGATAAATTAAGGTTGGGTATATTTTAGGGTGGCATCTGAAGACAGAGTTATTGGATCTCAATGAAGCTTGTAATTGTTCTTTTTTGGACTGAAAGTTTCTTCTGCCTGCAAGTTTTTAGTATCTTATTTCAAGACAAGCAAAATACAGCAAAGCATCTCCTTGTGATTAAGTTGGAACTGAATGTTCAGAGAGTGTTTACAAGAAAATAAAGTGAGGTTGTGATGATTTAACACACACATGGAAAAGAAGTAGCATTTTTCTTTTTACCTTTACCCTTTAGATTTGACCCATTGCATGTCACCGCATATTAGCCCCAGTCAGCATGGGTTTATGAAAGGCAGGTCATGCTTGACTAACCCAGTCTCCTTTTATGACAAAGAAGTGACCCACTTAGTGGGTGAGGGAAAGGCTGTGGATGTTGTTTAACTGGACTTGAGTAAAGCCTTTTGACACCGTTTCCCACAGCATACTCCTGAAGAAAATGGCTGCTCATGGCTTGAACGAGTGTAGCCTTCGCTGGGTAAAAAACTGGCTGGATGGCTGTGCCCAAAGAGTTGTGGTGAATGGAGTTAAATCCAGTTGGTGGCCAGTCACAAGTAGTGTTCCCCAGGACTCCTTGTTGGGGCCAGTTCTGTTTAATATTTTTATCAATGATCTGATTGAGGGGATCGAGTGCACCCTTGGTGAGTTTGCAGGTGACACCAAGTTGAATGTTGATTTGCTTGAGGGTAGGAAGGCTCTACAGAGGGATCTGGACAGGCTGGATTGATGGGCTGAGGCCAACTGTATGAGGTTCAAGAAGGCTGAGTGCCAGGTCCTGCACTTGGGCCACAGCAACCCCATGCAATGCTACAGGCTTGGGGAAGAGTGGCTGTAGAGCTGCCTGTTGGAAAAGGACCTGAGGGTGTTGGTCGATAGCTGCTTGAATACAATCCGGCAGTGTGCCCAGGTGGCCAAGAAGGCCAACGGCATCCTGGCTTGTATCAGAAATAGTGTGGCCAGCAGGAGTAGAGAAGTGATTGTCCCCCTGTACTCGGCACTGATGAGGCTGCACCTTGACTACTGTGTTCAGTTTTGGGCCCCTCACTACAAGAAGGACATTGAGGTGCTGGAGTGTGTCTAGAGAAGGGCAATGAAGTTGGTGAAGTGTCTAGAGCACAAGTTTTATGAGGAGCATCTGAGGGATCTGGGGTTGTTTATCCTGAAGAAAAGGAAGCTCAGGAAAGAAGGTTTTAGCAAGGTGGATGTCGGTCTTTTCTCCCAAGTAACAAGCGATAAGGACAAGAGGCAACGGCCTCAAGTTGCACCAGGGGAAATTTAGATTGGATATTAGGAAAAATTTCTTCACAGAAAGGGTTATCAAACAGTGGAACAGGCTTGATAGTGGAGACAATGGTGGAATAGCCATCCCTGGAGGTATTTAAAAGAAATAAACTTAGGGACATGGTTTAGTGGCAATGTTAGGTTTCTAGCTGGATTCGATGATCTTAAGGGTCTTTTCCATCCTAAATGATTCTATTCTGTAAGGGCTCAATTAAAACAGGAAACTTGCTGTATATCTGTTAAGTGTCACAACATCACTGCAGAAACTATGGCAAGCCACAAAACTCAGTCCTCAAAAGTCTCTGCATCTCCAGAGGCACCAAGAAACAGAAGCTTACAGAACCCAAGAGGAGTGGCACAAAAGCGAGGTGGTTCTTTCCAAGGTCTGAGTCCAAAACCCCGTTGAGTTTCTCAGGGCTTCAGTGTTCATTGACCAACATTTCTGAAGTGTTTGCCACTTGTGAAGGGACAGAAGGAGAATAGGAATCAAACTGTTTAAAGGAAGGCTGGCAAGAGACAGCATTTTCCAAGGCAGTAGAAATATTTCATGTTACTATATTACTCTTCTAACTGGCTGACTACACTCACCAAATGTGTATTCAGGGTTGTGGTGAGCATTCCCAGTCCCCCATACTCAAGTCAAAGGTGCCAGAAACAAGATGAAGCCCTAAATTCTGTGTCATTAGACTGAAAAGCTAATAGTGGTCATGCCTTAAAAGAATGCAATAGGAAAGGACTGAGACACCGCCCCCTCATTTGTGTGTATGTGCTTGCATGCAAGAGGGCAAGAATTTACAGAACTCACTAATTCTAGGGCAAAATCCTGCTGATCTGATCCTAGGAGAAGCCTCAGTTGCTTTCCTAGAAATAAGAGCTAATTCTCAGGGTTGATAGTTAAGACACAAGTATATAGGCATGTGACTGGGAGGGATGCTGGGAATACAGGCTCCCAGGAGAATGCCTGCATTTGCCAATTTCACGTTCTGAGCAGTGTGAGCCATCAGAACTCCCCTCAGCTGCTAAGAGGAAATAACTGTGGTGACTGCAAGGTATCTGTTTGTAAATGCTGACTTCCAAATGTCTTTTGAAATTAATTGTTATCCTTAATATTTCACATGTGCTGCATAGAAAAACATGATCCATACCCCATAGAGCTGGCATTCTAAATAATCTTTAAGATCCGTTCACTAAGTTATCCTTACAGCGCCCCTGCCACCCAAGTAAACACTGTTATTACTCTTACCAGATAAAGATAATAAGAAACAGGTGTTCTAGACCCACAATAAAGCAGCACAGCTTTTAACCATTTTAACTCAATAGAGTCAGTGTAGACTGAACTTTCCCATGCACATACAGGTTTCTGCTTCTGAAATTATGTGAAGTGGCCACATTGCCAGTACTTTAAAATGTTACCAGGAATCATGGAGTTTCTGTCACATGTATCTTGATGGTGTTTTTCAGTTATTCAGCACGGGTGACTGAATTAACAGAACTGGAAAATATGTGTTTCTTGCTACAGGGCCAGAGGTTACAGGCCTAGAAGCTACAGACCATTCAGGGAGTCTAGATGAAAAGAACCCTATATGTGTCTGGCCAGTGGAGTTTGTGTCTTCCTGTGCAGTTCAGTGTTGCCTGTCACAACATCCCCTGTAAACAGAGGAAGCAGTTACCACGCATTTAAAAATGCAGAGAAATGCAATTGTAAAGATGTTGTGGGCTGATCACTGCCAGCAGCTAAGCACCTATACAGGCTAACCCTAACTTCATCCTGGCCAGACCCAGTACAAAAGAAAGGATGGAAAATGCAGTGAAAGAAGAGAAAATATGAAGAGATGGTAGTAATAATAATAATTATAATAATCATAAACTCTAACACATCCTCAAAGAGCTGGATAAGTTAATATGTGTCTGATAAACTACTCCACTATGTGCATGTATTTCAGCAAAATATGCTCACAGATCTGTAGATTCACAAACATACTTTCTGTATGCATACACAGGGGTGTGTGAGCAACAGACACAGAAACAGAAACACATCGTGCACATGTGAACATCTCACTTCAGTTTTAGCACCAGGCTGTGTAGAGAGCGCTATTCTCTCATTCTGTCCTGTGCGAACACTAGTTGAGTTGCACAAAAACTGTCTTTGAGTAAGCTCTGTGGCACCACCATGCATTAGTGCAGGTAAAAAAACATGTGAGCCTTACCTCAAACTCCTGAATTATGGTAGCCAGTTCAGAATATTTAAGGCAGGTTTCATCTAGCAAAGCCAGATTCCTATCAAACTGCATAATGTATGCTGTGTGGTGATTCAGCCTTGATTTTCTGGAGAGAAAAACATCAGCAACTTTCTGGTGTTCCTCCCTAAGGCCACAGAAAGAAAAGAAACAGCAAATAAATAAATAATTAAAATTAAAGCAGAAGAGCCTAAAGAGTACTTCTTTCTCATTGTATTAGACCCACAGTGGCTAAAGACACCGTGCAGCTAAAGCCTAGATTAAATGGCAGGAAAGAGGGAGTGCTTCACTGACATACAGGACAGCAAAACAGGATGCTGTAGAATGGGCACCATGAGGGGCTGATCCTTCAGCTATGCTTTTGCTATGGCAGCACAGTGTGTCCACAGTGGGTAGAATGTCTCCTATCTGGACACATCTTCCATTTCTCTAAACAGAACTTCCAGCTGCTGCAGTGCTTTGAGCACTGGTTTTGGGGGACAGTATAAAGTCTTCAGTTGTAAAATCATGTCTTTAGCTCTCCTTCATTGCCCCCTTCTCAGCACTGCCCCACCATCATCTGTCTTAGCACCCACTTGCACAGTACTGAAATATTTATACAGCGTGTGCAGGGAGAGAACATGACAAAATCTGTAATCATAAAAAAGAGTAATCACAGGAGAGAAACATGAGTTCCTGGGAATGTCAGAGCAACAGAGTGTTAGGGGGAGTGCAGGCACAGGGAAGGACTTCCTGGAAGGTTCAAGGGTCGTGGTGACCTGGGAACCTGTATAAGCACAGCTCTATGCCATGTGTCATTCCGTTGTGTTGTCAGCATTTGCAGTACAGCCCTCTTTTTTCCCCAGTGCCACAGAGTAGTTCTGGACAGAATCTTAGGGCATTTCCAGTTGTGTACCTTTTGTCTTAGGGAATGGGCAGCATGCTGCAAGAGTAGGGCTGTGACTTCTTTAGGACACAAGTCATTTTAGATCCCAGATGGAAACATCACTATGTTTGTGTTATGAGTGTGTAAATCATAAATTATTGATGACATTTCTTAAGTCTTTCTGCCATTTGTAACAGTCCCTTGGTGGACACAAACCAATATACAGTTCCCTTTAGCCTTTTATTTCTTCGTTGTGTGCTTTGACTTGAAAGTGCAGGGATGACAGAGCAAGCTGTGCGCTGCATTTAGGATTGTTACTGGAGAGGTCTCCTGATGTAAGTGACTTCCTTAACTGCTCAGCGGCAGTGCTGGGGTAGGATCAGCCACTGTCAGTGACCACTGCCTCCTGGAGTCCAGCAGGGTCAAGGTGTGGGGCTGCATGGTCCATCATGAGTTGTGAGGGCCAGAGTAGTTCAGTCTAAGACAGGGGCTGCACTGGCTGCTGTAGGTTTATTCAGCTTGCGTCTGCAGAAGTAATTTCTCTTAGACATTCTTATTCCAGCAGTTTGATATAGACTAGGGCCTGGCAGCGTGGCTTAAGTCAGAGGTCTCCTTAACTGAATTAATTTTGGAGCTTTGTCTGTCCTAGGCATGGTCTTATTCTCTCATGGAAAGACTTTGCCCTGTGAGGATGTTTGGCTTAGGTGGAGTCCCTCAGCAGGCTGACAGTGTCTGGTTTGGAAGCCTAGCCTGTGCAGAGCCCTGCCTTGGTGCTGGGAGCAAGGGGGTGTCCCTTATGTGAGAGCTACACAGTTGCTATGTAGACTTCTGTAGGCAGATGATCTTCTTTAGGATCAATTCTGGTATCTGGAGGCTGCTCCTGCCTCCCATGGCATGAGTCTGTGACCTTCAGGCCATGAGTATGAAGCTGTGTGATGATGGCTATGAACTGGCATCAGAGGATAATGCGTATGAAGCCAGCTGTCGTCACACTGACCGATGGGGCCATTTTGAAGTCATGGGCTGTGCACTGCATGAATGTTTCAGTGTTTGGTTTCTTAGCCTGACAGCCTCTCCATTTACTTCCTTCCTGTCTGTATGCAAAATCTGCCAAAGTAGTTCAGGTTTTACTCCTTTCGTCTCTGCTGGAATCCCAGCCTCCTAGCTAGTGAGGTCAAGAGAACACTAATGAGTTTACCAACCTGCTGTGGAGGGTATGTTAAGGCCATCAAACCATGCCATTCCATACTTACCATTTAAGGACTCTTTCTTCCAGTTCTCCCAGGATGTCTTGGTGTAATTCATAAATTTCAGGGAGTTCACTTAAGCCCTGCTTGAGTTTAGCTTCTTCCTGTTCATTTTCATCTTCTTCTCCCAGCACTTTCAAGATACCTTCATAGAAATCCTGTGAACAACAATACAGAAAGTAGGCAAACAGACTTAAATTCCCTTTTCTGAAATTACAATTACAATCTCTTGACTGCTAAACTATGCTTTCTAGCAATTATAAGATATGCCATCAGTAGTGACAGAGTGTGCTCAGTATAGCAAGGAGATCATAGCATATGTTTTCTTCCATCCATTAGTTCGTACACATTTTCAGCTGAATTCCACAATTCTGTCAACCCAAAATCAAACGTTTCATCTGACCAAACCATCAGACCCTTATGCATATGATGAGTTTGGTATTTTTTTATTTACCTTGCCTTTTGTTCCTGATTTTCTTCTTAACATTTTAACCAGAAAAATAATTTTTAAAAATGAAGGATGGGGTTATCCCAGCACTTCATTGGGTCCAACAGCTTGACAGGAAAAACATCAATGTCTACATGTGTTGTGCTAAAATTTGCAACACTTTTCTCAAAATCTGAACTTAAAGAGAGGAAAAAGCCATAAATTTAAGCTATGGAACAAATCGTTTTCCCTATGAAACCTAACTGAGACCTTTTTTCCTCATCTTAGAACTGGTTTTGATCCTGAAGTAGTTTATAAATTATGTGGGCACAGGAGTAATTTCCTCTATATTAAAATGTAGGCAGCTCTGGTACATAATAGTGCACCTTTTTAAGAGCGCAAAGCAAAATGTTTCCCCAGCTTTGACTTGGACGTGAGCAATGAGGCCTCCATCTGAAACTGCAGTGATAATATGTGTTAGATCCCCTGGGCATTAGAAAATCATTCCAACAGCAGCCAGCAAGTATTTTTTTGTGCAAAACATTGCTTAAATTCTCCTTCATCCAGCGCTCTGGGTGCTGAAATGTTTTCAGGTCAAAGCTTGATTCCTGCAGAATCCGTCTTTTCTGCTTCAGACTTTTCTGCTTCAGACTTTTCTGCTACAGACTCCACTGTAGAGGAGCCTTTGCTGGCACCTGGATACACTCAAGAGACTTTGGTCCCTGTGGTGCCCTGGCCCTTTCCACGTTCCTATCAGTCACGGCTGTTTCCCCTGCCTGCTGCTGCCAGACAACAGCTAGAGAAGCTCAGGCATTTAAAGCTGCCTGGGCCTTGTGGAAGTCTGAATGCAAACTGTGGCAATGGGGTGCAAGGCAATGCACAACACAAGAAGGCAGGAAAGCAGATGCAGTGCAGAGGTATAACTAATGCTTTGCTGCTCAGTGGCCTGAGGCATGTTCCTAATCCAGGGATTCTGGCTGCCTTTACCAGGAGCTAGGGTATTATAACTAGATGGTTTATCTTTGTAGCAGTATCTGGTGTTCAAAAGCAGCAGCCTTCATTCAGTACAATTAAAAGGATGTAACTTCGGTACCTGCTTCTTCAGTATTGCTACAAAGTACAAGTAATTGAAAAGTGTTAGTATAGTATTCAGTGTTTGCCTGAGGATGGTCCTGCAGAATTGTTACAGGTTTAATTCTCCACTGTAATCCCTGTAAGGAGATGACTCTCTGTTCTTCCATCAGGGTCAGGTTGAATTTCACATTTTTGCTAGTCAGGTCTTCATGGGAAAAGTATCTGAATCTCAGTTTTTCTATGAAAATAAGTGAACAATTAGAAACCCAAGTGCATCCCAGTTTGTGATGAGAGCAGAAACTGGGCATTCATATAAGGTTGCTTAGAAACTAATTCTGTGAGTGCCTTTTCCAATATTTTTCTGCATGAAGCATGAAGTGCATGCAGTTTTTATTGCACAAGATGAGGAAAAAAGGGGTGAGAGTGAAAACCAGAGTAAATAATCAAAACAACAGCTCAGTAGAAAGGCCACATTAACTGTGAGGTTTGAAAGCTCCTGATGACTCCTTTTGGTGCAGCAGCTGCAGACTAGGAGATTGCAAAGCTTCCTTCCTTATAAAAATACTACCTGTCCTTATCTGACCATCCTTTCTTTTTTGTGTGTGAAGGTAAGGCTGGGGGATTGCAGCATTCTCTCTTATTGCTAGTCAGCCTATGCATGCTGGTTTTTTCCAGTAAGTGCCTTGAATCGGGTGTTGTTTTAAAACTCAGCACTAAAAATACTTGAATGGAGGCTTTGTAGCTGAATATACTTAGATTCACTGACTTTGAAGCCAGGAGGGACCATATTGATATAATATGGTTTAGTGTGGTCTGGTCAGTAGTCCAGACAACAAGACTTGCTAGAATATAGTATTACTAGGAAAACAACCAACTTTGATTTAAGACAGCATCTACCATGTTATGGATACACTAACACTGCATCCTAAGAAAAAAAAACAAGTCCTCAAAGGGACTTCTGGTGATCTCATGAAGGGTCAGGTGGCTGATAACCCCATACAAAGACCAAGCATCTAGTCACAGCAGAGCTGTTAAAGCCCTGGCTGCATCCTGTCAGACTAAAGCCATCACACCAGGAGCTGTTCTTCCAGCAGGTTCTCACTGAGCTCTGCTTCATTCCAAGATCTAGTGTGAAGGAAAGCTTTAGTGTCTGACCAGTCTGGCCAGATCCATGCTGTGAATGCATTTTTTCACATGCAATTCTGCAAACAGTGAGTTATTATTAAACCCAATGTTTTTTCAAAGATATATTAAAAACATTCTCTGCCCACAAAAGCCAATTCTTCAGAAAAAAAAATGCATCTGCTTTAACAATTGCTGAGAAGGTGATTCTGCTGGATGAGTTAATAGAAATGGCAGATAGATTTTTCCACTTGGAAACCATTTCCTGGCCTTCTACCCTACTGTATGTGATGTGGCCAAATGTGCTGTGAAAGGAAGCACAGCTTGATAAAAAGAAACCTCTAAGGTCGCACAGCTCATTGAAAGATGCCAAGCTGTTTCTATCCGGCCCTGAACCACGATGGGATAGGTTGAGTATCTTCCTCTGTCAGGATCTAGTGATCATGAAACCTATTGCCAAAAAGTCAAATTCTGTTCCCTGAACTTCTACGGACAATTTTATGAACTTCCCTGGGCCATATTGGGGTTTACCATGGCGTTTCTTATGACTCTGGTTTCTGTCTAGTTAAGTTTTATATGTACATGGAGTAATTAAGAAGGAGTCTGAAAGAACTGATTTCCATGAAATGTGCTAATGTCTAGGTATGAGCAACTCAACAGAGTATGTTTCACTGTGCATCTGTATTTTACATTAGATAGTCCACTTTAGTTCGATTAAATCAAGGTAGTTCTATTGATTTGAGCATGCTGGGTATTTGGTTGTTATGGCTGTGGTCCTGACAAAGGTTCTCTAAGGAGCAGGAAATCCTCTGGGCAAAGAACTTGAAAATTCCTCTCTCCTCCCCAGTAGGAACTGACTCCAGGCAAGAGAGGCTTTTAGTCTCCTCAGATTCATTCCTGGCTTTTCTGTTGCAACAGTCAACTGCAATGTACACACTGGCTCACTATGAACTGGAATGACTGGAATATCTAATATATACTAGCCAAAAGGAAAGTCACACATACACTATGTTTTTTAGCAACTATGACAGATGAAGCATTTGTTTTCTGAAAAGCCACTGGACCTAGGTAAAAAAAAGATCATGATGACAATTTTCTTTTTCACTAAGTATATCCCAGATAAAACAAGACCATAAACATTTCTGAAAGGGTATTATTGTGTTTCCTAATTATCTGGGTCTGATTTCCACAATGTGTCCTGCCCCAGTACCACAAATAATCCCAATGTTGTGCTATTCTAGCTCCTGTTTTTCCTTGTGTGTGAGTAAGCCTATCTAACTATGTATTTTAGCCAGTATACACTCCAGAGGCTTTCCCAACTAACTAAGCCAGTCAATCCATCTTCTGGATGCTTTTCCTAACTCAGAGGAATCTGCAACCTTTCAAAGTCCTCAGTCGTCGTAATTAATCCAGACTGAGGAAAGGGAAGGAATCCAAAGGTTTCTTTCAGTTTACTGTGGCTGGGGAAGTGAATAGCTGTAGTAAGTTCACCACTGATGTGCTGAAGTAACCTATGATGTTATAGAAATGTCATCTTTGCCAAATTAACTTTGAACAGCTCTGTTAACTGTCCACTTTCCACCATAGCTGAGCAACAAGATTAACACTCCTTTCCCACAGCATCTCAGTGGATTTAATTAGTCACTAATTGCCTGCCCCTTTGATTATAATACTTTCTCAGACAAATTATTTAATTCCGGTTGCCTGGATAGCCAACTTCCTAATGATTAATAAAAAACCAGCAGCATAACAGTAATCACTATAAACATCCATTAAAAAAATAATTATGTCACTATTGAAAATGCTGAGTGCCTGGGAAGCCATTAATCAAATGCAAAGTGCTTTTGCAGTCTCACTAACTCTAATCAATCATGGCACCTGAAGATCTCCCCATATCTAAACACAGAAGGTGCCAAACACTGAGTCCATATAATTACCTGCTGGGTGAAAACTTTCTTAGAACAGAAGCATGAACTGAAGTTGTTCAGTTCAAGGCTCTGGCTTGATGGCCGCAGAGTCTCAGTCTCATCCAGGGTTATATGAGCCTACAGATCTCACTCCTGTGTTATGCCTATGCCTGCACCAGTGTTTGTGTGTGCATGTGAAAGCATATCCCAAGCTGGCTAGGTGACATAGAAGGTTAGCATCTGTGGTATAAAGATACATTTTTGAAACATAAAACTTTTCATTACATTTGGGCACCCACAAATAGGCCCTTTAGAGCCATCCAAAGGCCAAATCTCTAATATCACTGAAAAAAACTCTACAAATAATTAAGTGAAACAAAGAGGATCAAAACCCACAGCCACCAAGGTTGTTTTTTTTCCCTTCCTTTGTTTGCACACATCACTAACACACACAAGTTACATTTTTTCCCCAAGAATGCCTCTGAAGAACTTCTGTTCTTTGCTGGAAATGGGGACTGTAACCTGGAGCCTGTGATAAGGGCATGAGACAGGGAGGAATGTGGGGTTAGTTTCAACAAGATCTTATGGTTTATGTGGAGCACTGCGTAACTGTCACATGCTTGGCTCTTGGAGTAGAATCTGATACCCTCTGTGAGGTGATGAGGTTCACTGTAGGGTGCTGGGATATGAGATGATTTAGAGATGCTGGCAGTGCCTGCCAATACTAAGAGGAAACAGTGATTACAGGAGAGTTTTGGAAAAAAAAAAAAAATTAGGTACGTGGCTCAGGGCTACAGAAAGGTAGCCCAATTTACCTGAGATCAACAACCTGGAAACCTTTGTAGCAGGTAGTTATCTCCAGGTACTCTTTCAAAGGAGTCAGCAATGCTAGCAGCCAGAGGTTTTTGGTAGAGCACTTCAAAAGAAAATTCTCTGCAGGACTCAACATCTATGTGAAATGTGACATTCTAATCCAAAAGCAAAAGGGGTAATGGGACAAGAGTTAGTTCTGGGTTTTGCTTCCAGGATTTTGTGAGCAGATGCAGAAATGGTGGGGTTGTGTATTAAATCTCTCTAATAATGGGGATGAATATGCTTTGGAGTCCAGCTGCAAAAATCAATTGTAGTCATCCTGTATGCATATCAACAGCCATTTGCAAGATAGATACATTCCATACATATTTTGGTCCCTTCTGCATTTTTTGCCCTGCTGACAGTTAGCCTTTATTAGCTTGAGAACATTTAACCTTGCAGGACCCTAGTGAAAGGAAGGAAAACTAATCTCTTGTCAGCAAAACCACTGCTTCAGGCAAGTAGTTTACCCAGGAGAAAAAACTGCCTATATATATATATTTGCTTTGTTGGGTGATTTCTTTTCTTTAACTTCTACTTGAAAATAATCCAAGGTACAGTAATTCAGTCTGGATCCAGAATATCTGTTTGCTGCTTCTGTGTATAATGGAATAGGCCAAGTTAGATCAGTTCATCCAATGGCCTGTGGATCCCTGGGGAACCAAGGCACTACTGCAACCAGTCTAGTAGGGGTAGTTAGAAATCATAGAACTGGAATCAGTCTCCACCTTCCCTGTAAAAAGCTGATGGTTCTGCCACCTGCAATAGGCTGAAAGCAACTATGTAAATTAGAAAGGTGAGTAGACTGGAGGAGATAAAGTAATGATTTTGACTTAAAGGTATAGCTAAACAGGTAGCTGTATTTGAAAGAAAACCTTTTATAATTGGTCAAGAAATGCTGATCAGTTGCTAGGTCTCCTTCCTGGTTTTATGTTGTTATTTGTTCATCTTCTAAAGCAGTGGTGTATAAGATCCTAATCCAATCATAACAGAAATCCTAATTCTTGCATATTGACTACAATGGCAGGAGAACAGAATGAGAAGGGAGTACAACAACATTATATTGGCTTTGCCAATAGTAATTTATAGTCCTACTGTTTGACCAGCAGTTGCTCTGCAGGTGGGAATGGAGGTTCCTTCTCACTGGCTTTCAGTTCTGTGTTCCCAGCATCAGGCCTGCATTTGAGCCAGAAATTGTGAATTTCTAGTAGAAGATGGTGGTTGTAGAGCAAAGCCACACTTTAACAGTTCAAGAGAAGTATCTGAAAGGAATATTATTTTTGTGACCAAAAAGTGCACATTATATTAGAAGGACCAGATTGCTAGACTCTCTGGATGGGTTAGAAAAGCTCTGAATGCCTGCAGTCTAAGTAGTATGTTCCTGATCTTGGGTGCTGAAGCAAAGTCTCTACCTGCTCTTTGTTGCATTGTCTCACTGGAAAGAAGGAAGGAAGGAAGCTTCTACCTGCAATAATGCACAAAGCAGAAAAGAGCTCAACTGCTTCTGAGATTCTGAAGTATCTTCATGATGTTGATAATGAGAGAAAGAAACCTTAACTCAAAAGGCGTCTGATGCAGTGCTTTGAAGAAGGTAATCATCTGCTGTTCTTGTAGTCTTCTGCCAGAGAAAAACTATATAAAGTTATACCAACCAAAGGTCTGACCTCTAATGCTGTCATGGCCAAATCAGCTTTCCTGCTTATACCTCTACTCTGTGTTAAAGAACAGGAAAGGACTGATGGGTGAAAAAATTCACCTAAAATATTGCTACAATTTTCAAGGAGAATTCTAGTTGGGGAGATGTGTGAGCTTCCACTAGGGAACAGAGCTAGAAAAAAAAAATGGAGTGTACAGAGCACATGAATTGGAAGACCACGGCCATTTTTCTGCCTCTGTCCCCAGGTGGGGATACTGGCACTTCAGCTGCAGAAATCATGTCTGCACACAGCATATTTACCTTGCTTATGCCACAACTCCCACCTGGCATCTGGGCTTCTATACTTTTCAATTAATGAAACATATGTGCATCCAAAAATCATTTTGCGTGTATATCTAGTATTGTAATTGCTTCCCAAGTCAAGCTGATATTTTAACGAACTGATAATATTGGGAAGTAAACATATTTGACCCATTGTGAAGTGGGCCAGGAAGGACAACTGGAAATCTCACTGCAGCCTAAACTTTATATAACTGAAGTCTACACTGATTGCATAAAATGGTGCAGGCTTTTACAATCACTTCCACTTGTAAAATGAAGGTGGATTCAACAGATACTGCATATTGCAGGATCCAAGGCTCTTTTGAATGTCTAGGCATTACACCTGAGGGGAGAGTGAAGAGTTCAAAGTGGGAGAAGAGAGTCTCCATATTAAAGCTGAATGCAGGCATGAGATGCTGTACAGTATGCTGTGAGCCACGTCTGACTCATGGGAGGTTCTTGGAGGTATTTTCATTACGGCCAGCAGCCTCTCTCCTAAGGGTGAAAGTGTAAGTGGCACCCCTGAATTAACAAGTGGCACATCTCCTGTAGCAGAGTGAGTGACCCTTGATCTGCACTGAGCAATGATCTCCCCAAATTTCTCATTACTAAGCTCAGCAGAAACAATGCCAGATGAACAGCAGAAAATACTATCGTAGCAGACACAATTAGTCTCTTATCCTGCCATTGCAGGGTACAATCTAGGTCAGGAACCCTGACCTCAACACATACTCACATGCAGTCAAATACACACATTCATCCAAAACACTGCAAATGAGTTTCAGAACTGGCCAGCTGTAGAGTATGCATTGTGAATATTGTATTGATGGGACTTGTGACCAGGGAATTGTCCTCATGCCAAATGTGCTAGTGTGAATTCCCTCTCCATTTAAGAGATGTACAGATTATCTGAAAGCTATTTCTGCTCAACATTCCCACTGCAGAAGCTCACTGGCTGATACATAGCTATTTTCCCACTGCTGATGAAGACAACAATGAATAAATAAATGAGAAAAAAACTCTGCCTACTGTGAGGGCAGGCTATTCTTTTGTGACAGTGCTTGATAAGGCTTTTGTAAGAGCTTCAGAGGGTCTAACAGGCAGCTAACTCTTCATTTAGCCAGCACGTTCCATTCACTAAAGCATTTAATTAGGAAAGTAATGACTTGATTGGTCCAGCAGAACTTTGAACATTATCCAACAAATTCACAGTAGTAAAAAAGGCTTAGCCTGGACCTGTAAATAATTAGAAAGATGGAGTCCTGTTTTGTCTAACATGTAATAGTGGCTCCTAAATCAGATGTTTATTTTTTGTTCCTGAGAATGTGCTGCCCACAAGAATTCTGAAAGTAGAGTTTAACCAGTAAGCCTGATTTCATGATAATGTGCATTTAGGTACCTTTGAGTTACTGACTTGAGCACTAAGATGATTTTGTTCTTTTTTATTTCCTAAGATTTATTTTGCAGCCAGAAGACTTGGGATGCCCAGTGCAGAGCTGGATCCCAAACTGCTCCAAAAGCTGGAGAACCAGCACGTGTTATATCTATTCGTATCATATTCATATCTGTATCTTCAAATGCCGAGGAAGCATAAATCTGGGAATTGGTGTTTCTAAGAATTGTCGCCTATTGTTATGAGGAAAATGCAAATCAGGAAACAGGGTCAACTTTCTTTGAACAGGGAGGTGTTGGGGCTGGTGTTTTTTCAGTGCAGAGCTGTTCTTTTAGGTACCATAATTCAGTAAATATCTCAGAGGGGAGTAATAATGAATTCAAAGGGTTTTATGCACAAAAAGGTGATTTTATGTACAAAAGCCAAAGACAAAATAAATGTGAACATGGTACACTATCAAACAAATGCTTGATCCCATACAGACTGGGATCCTGAGGCTGTCTGAGTCACACTAAGCTTGATTTGTGTACATCTAGGAAAGTAATTTGAAACAGGCTGGCTGAAGGGAAGCAAATAAACCAGACTCTTGGTCCTTGAAGGTGATGTGTGAAACATTAGGCTGAGAAAGCAACCTGCAGCATTTTTGTTCAGGAGCAAGCCCTAAGAAAAAGGTGACATGTGCAGCCTGCATTACTGGGGAAGAAAAATACGAGAAAAGAATTACAAATTTTGAGGAGTAAATGATCTTGAAGGAAATGCAAAGACTAATCAACTTTGGAAAAGTAAATTGTGAGTACCCAGAAATGAGGGACTTGGATTGCAAGGCCCTGCCAGTTCCATTTGCTCAGTCCAGAATGAGTTCTCAACTCCCTGCTCCAGAGAATTGCATTACCTTTGAGTAGGGCAAATAACAGCTAACCCTTTAGATTATTATCACTACTACCACACCAACTGATTCCGAGTTTGTGAGCTAACACACTGTTTCCACTCTTTCAGTTCAATAGCAGAGTGGGTGTATGGAAATGTCATCATTTTGGCAATCAATCAATTTATTAAAGTCTCCGCTGAAAGGCCAAACAGATTCTGTTATGCTGAATGAATAGCAGCTCCAGCCAAGCCTCGAAATGAGATGGGAAACTGCTCCTGCTGCAGGCTTAAGAGAACCCTTTTTTTTCCTTTCTGAAAGCAGCTAGGGTGTGGTTTAGTTCCTTGCCTTTTTTACCAACTGTGGATTTATATAAGAAGATGAGACTTGAGACTTGAAAATGAGCATTTAGAAACTGTTTTCTTGAGAAAGTTGGGGATGGGGAACAGAGAGAAATGTTTGCCTGAGTTGAGATACGCTGTTGAGGAAGCCTTTGGTCCTAACTGGCCATGAATGGGGTGTTGTACCTTAAGGGCAATTTGGTGACTCTGTGGTCACCGGTGGTTGCTTGTGACATCTGCCAGTGGGACCTGTGTCAACAGTGAGTGCACAGCAGAACACAGTTTTTTTACTGATGTGACTATTCCTAATGCTATTCAAATATGCAAAAAGGAGTAATTAGTTCATTGTAACTTTTTGTACCATGAGAGTATTGAAAAGCCTCAGTTAGGCAAAAATATCCCATAGTCTAAGGGACTTACAAGTTGTCAAGTTGGTAATGGTTTCTCTAGACTTCCAGAATAATATGTTGTGCAATACGTGAATATAAAGACCCAACAGTATTTCGGGTGGGAAAGGTAACAGTGCTGAGACTGTGGCTTTCTAGATTGAACATGACTGCAACAGAGAAACCTGCAGGTTATTTCTGAATGTCACTTCAGTAGGTAACTATCATGCAGACATCAGCCTATAGCAGTAGAGATGGGATATGCTAGGGCTATAGGCACCTGATAAAACACAGAAATGAACCCTCTGATCTTGTTCCCATAAAGATTTTTGATCTCTTCTAAACTAAGGAGTGCCTGAACTAACAGTCAAGTGTGAAAACAGACTGGCTGTTCCTCTCTTCTCCCTCAGTCTCTAACACAGGTGCCATTCATGCATTCTCACTACTTAGAAAGCCAACTCGTAGAAAAAATTAAATCTTATTTGAGAAACTTGCTTGTGACTGCTGAAAAAAGCCTCCAGTAGCCCCTGAAGGAGTGTATGCATTTGGTGATGGGGCAAGAAGAATACTTTTCCACTGTGGAAGAAAATCATTAATCAAAATTGTGCACTCAAAGTCTTATCCTAAAATTGATACAGATCTTTCTGAACTTTCTAACTTGAGACAATGGGAACAGGACAGGGAAAGTGAAGAGTTCGTGGTTACAGTGATCCTAACATTTCAGAACCTATAAGTGGCTTAACTTTGCAAATCAATGCATTTATTCAAGGGGTTACTTTAGGCCCATCTCTTCTTTTAGTTTGAAATTTTAACTCCTCTTTTGTTGCTCTAACTTTCATAATTAAGGAAATAATGAGCATATGCAAACATTCATAAGATCTCTCTACTCCCGTGGGATGGGCAGGCAGGGAAACAAAATCCCAGCAAAATAGAATTCAGTGGAATATTCCGTGACAGGACTGAAACATATCTAAAAAACAAACAAGTGCTTCCGATTCAAATTGTTGACTGACAGAAAAAGAAGAACTTGCCCAGCTATAGGAGTGCTATTACTGGTATCTTTTCCCTGATAAAGTAACCAGCTGGTCCAAACCTAATGATTAACTATGATTAAAACAGAGCCAGTTTCTGTCATGCCTTAAAACCTTAATTCCAGGACTGGCAGGCCAAGCTCCAGAGGTAATGTTACTTATTTTCTGTAATAAACATTTCTGCTTAGAAAGCATCTGAGTTCCCTAACAGGAGAGCAGGGAGTAGTTACATTTTTGAGTCAAGCCAGGAAAACTCTGTTTTCGTTCCCTCATATCTTTGAGCCAACTCTGGAGCACAGCAGCAGATAAAATTAGCAATCAAGCAGAGTTTTTCCCTAACTAACCTATGAGCTGTAATTTTTATGGGGATTCTTTTTATTAGGGATTACCAACAATTTGGAGTCTGTCCAGCTGGAGGGGAGCAGCATGCACTTGCATCCATAAGGGTTTCTAAACTTAAAAAAAATTTAGCAAAGATGTCATGTTAAAGTTGCCAGCTTGGAAAAGAGAGTAAAAATGACATTTCCTGTTCCTTCCAAATGATTTCTACAGGCAGAAAATGGGATATTGTGAAAATTCATAAATTACTCCTTTATACACATATCCTCAGAGCCAATTTCACCACAGAGGGATTTACCAGAGGAAGGAGAAAAGGACAGAGTAAGTCCTGAAGGAACTGGGAAAGTCCTGAAGCATCCCTTTCCTGGCCCAGCAATAGCATAGGCAAGGCAGCCTGACAGTAACATGATGCTATAGCAGCCATGAGAGCGTGCAGCCATTCATGCTGTGACTAAAGGCACTGAAGTGCATTGCAAAATTTGGATCTATATGTTGAAGATTTTTCAGGCCATGTTAGTAAGCCACTTTTATCTCCTAGAGGTATATGGAAAATGCTAGGATATAATGCAAAGGAGAGGGCTTTTCTAGACACCTCCACTAAATACAGTGCACCGTACATGCACTGTAGTTCAGCCCTGCATTTACATGCTGTCCATAATGTACCAAAGTACAAATCTATGTGGAAATGGAAATTTAATCAGATGCATCTAATGAAGATGCAGAGTGGCTAATACCCTCTGTGCATGGTAGTTTCCTGTGTGTATATTTCTCTTCTATTTTGATTTAGAAGCTGTCAGAGGCTTTTTTCTTTTTTTTTGCATGGTGATACTTTTGGAAATCTTAATTTCAGTAAGGAGTTCTGTGGGTATTCTGAATGTTCAGGAGCCCTGTAGTCCACAGGTGAAGAAACCACCCTGGCTGCCCCAGGAGACAACAGATAACTACAACTGTGTCTCACTAGTGTCAAATAATGTGTTTGGCCATGCAGAAATCAGAGGAAATCCAGGATAGATGAGGCAAATGGCTAGACAGGTTATCACTAATTTATCAAAATATTGGTAGACTCTGGCTAAGCAGCTAAGTCACTTAAAGTGTTTCGTTCCCATCTGACCAGCTTGGCAGTTTCTGATTTGTTGAAATGCAATTGTCTGCAAGGTGTTTCTCACATTTAATGCTGCTCTCCTGCCTTTGCTGCCCAAGCCTGGGAAGGCTTTTAAGGTCTGGCAGCTTGCTTGAAAGGCACAATGAACAGGCAGCAATACGATGCTGACCTCATTACTTTTCTCTCCGTCCGAGTTCCTGTCCACTGCTAGGGTTTTGGACATCCCCACACATTCCCCTTCTCAGGGAATTTCTTTCCAAGCAGCAGCGGGTATGCTTTATGTGATGACTCTTATTCCCTACTGTCTTGCAACTAATACCCAAGAAAGATGTTGAGAGCATGTCTACCTAAGCTGTGTACCAGGGACGGCTCCAGGGAAGCAGTGGCAGCTCTGTTAAAGGGATACAAAGTCTTCTGGGACAAAGCCACCAGTGGGTGTATACCATGCAAGAAGGTCTCTATCAGGCACAAGGGATTCTTTGTGTGTGTTCTCTCGTGAGTTTCTGACACCAGAGTCTGTATTTTGCCCATGGCAACTACCTCATCACAGTGTGGATATTCAGGCCATGCTGGATCTTACTGATACTGCATTATCAGAGAAAAGAAGCTTAAAAGGAAGCATTCAAAAGGAATCTGTTCAAACCAAATCCCCATGCTTCGTAGCTCTGCTCCTGTCTGTCTCTCTCTGAAGATAGAGTGTTCACCCCTGTTTATCACCATCTCCTTCCCTGCAGTAGACTTAATTGGCATTTTACCCCAGTCTCAGAGCCCCAGCAAGCACTGTTGGCTGACAATTTTCCCTGTGAATGACAAATGCTAGATTTGAGGATCTGTAGCAAGAGCAATTAGTGGCAGACATATTCCTTCGCAATGGTTCACAGTAAGCCATGCCTCCTCAAATTCACCTCAGTCCCTTGAATGCTTTATGTCTTCTAAATTGCAGCTAAGTAAAAGGGCAATTAGGTTTGAGTGATTAAATTGATTTACTTACCATACGTAACAGCTGGAGCATCTCTACATATCTGGGGAAAGAGACAAACTTTTATTAATTGCCATCAAAACCTTTCATTAATTGCCATCCTGGGCTGCATCAAAAGAAGCGTGGCCAGCAGGTTGAGGGAGGTGATTTTGCCTCTCTACTCTGCTCTGGTGTGACTCCACCTGCAGTGCTGCGTCCAGCTCTGGAGCCCTCAGCACAGGAAAGACATGGGCCTGTTGGAGAGGGTCCAGAGGAGGCCACAAAAGTGCTCAGAGGGATGGAACACCTCTCCTATGAGGATAGGCTGAGAGAGTTGGGATTGTTCAGCCTGGACAAGAGAAGGCTCCAGGGAGACCTCACTGCAGCTTTTCAGTACTTAAAGGAAGATGGGGACAGACTTTTTAGCAGGGCCTATTGTGGTAGGACAAGGGGTAATGGTTTTAAACTAAAAGAGGGTAGATTTCGACTAGATATAAGGAAGGTGTTTTTCACAATGAGGGTGCTGAAACCCTGGCCCAGGTTGCCCAGAGAGGTGGCGGATGCCCCATCCTGGAAACATTCCAGGTCAGGTTGGACAGGGCTCTGAGCAACCTGATCTAGTTGAAGATGTCCCTGCTCATTGCAGGGGGGGCTTGCACTAGACGACCTTAAAAGATCTCTTCCAACCCAAAGATTCTATGATTCTACAATCAAACTAATGCTGAAGGGTGGATTGTGTAGCTTCAGTTTTAGGAGAGCAACAGATAGGTTGCAACAATGAACTCACGCTTTTTCTGAAGACATCAGCTCCTGGGCAATGAGGTAAGCTCTGGACTGGCCTTCTTTCTGTCAACATCAGAAAACAGATACAATTAAAAGATGTTTTATTCCAAGAAGTAAAGCAGTGTTACAGAGCACTTTGAACTGACATATTCCTTCAGTAAAAATAGTGACCAGGCTCTTATTCTTTGTTATTCAGTGTCTGGCATCCTGGAGTCCTCTCCATGATAGTGTGTTTCCGCAATTCAAATACAAGAAATATAGTACAATACAAAAGCTGCTAAGGCAGATGTCAAGTTTGGAAAATGTGTTTTTACTGAAGAAGGAGAGAAATTCTCTGTTGATTTTTACAGGTCCAAAATTTGTCAGAGAAGCAGAAAGTGCTTAGCTTTGAATAGGCTAGCTTCATGGCTCTTGAGGCTCATACCATGTATGTAGTACTCTTAATTAATTACAAGGAAAAGGGAGTTCTTTACCAAAATGGTCATATTCCAAACTGTTCTGACTGCTGTGAGACCTGTGGAAGAAAATGGGACAAAGGGCTTTATTGCAGGCTAAACAAAATGTCTAAGCTACATGGCCATAAATAAGTACTCCATCAGACCACATTGTCTGAAATCTCAGTGGCTTCTACTTAACTGGCAGGCATCTCAGAAGACAGAGAAAACTGTGAAAGAAGCCAAGTGTATGACTCTAAGCTGCAAGTGGCTAATTTGCTTCTATTTCATGACTCCTATGGTAAGAAATGACCGAAACATGGAAATACTTACTGAAAGTAATCCACTGGTAAAAGTTTGACGTATTTAGCAGTGGTGATGTAGGGAACTAAAACAGTAGTCTAGTAGTAGCAAAGAAAAGCAGCCCTCGGTAACCTAAAGTGAACTCGGGGCAGATGACTTCAGCAGCAAGACTTCACAACATTGTTTGCCAAACCAGGTATGCTGGAAACCCATTGCTTACAGATCCTGCTTCTGAAAGCCTACTCAGGAGAGACTGGGACTTGCTGAGACATAATGCAGCACCTTAGTATAACAGTCAGGTGGGAAGTTTATGGCTGTATTTCCACTACAAATTATGCATAAGGGGATTGCTAGGGGTCGGGAACATGAAGCTTAATTGTGACCTCTCATAAAAATTATTGATAGGACCCCAAACCCAAATTCAGCTTCCCACGAATGCTGACTTCCCAAATCACACTTGATATATCAGATACACAATCAGGATTAAATAGCAGATCTGAACAGTAAAAAATGTCTAAGCCAGCTCAAGCTAAATGCATTATAGACTTTTTACTCTCTGTCCCTCCTCCTCATTAGCATTCCCTTGGGATGCAGGTGTTCTGGCATACAACAGAAGTATCTGAGTTGCTCAAAGTCCCATTCCATCATCACAGTGAACCATCTCCCATCTTTTGTAGCTATAGAGGGAACAAATTCTGGATTTCAGGATTTTTTCACCTCTCAAAGTTTCTGTTCATTCTGCTTTCAGTAAGATGCAAACAGTGCAGGAAAGACTAAAACATTCCCCAAAGTGCTGGAAGCTGTGGCTACTTGGAGTGTAAAAAACCCAGTAGCAAGGTGAACTGAATCATAATCAAAGTAATTTCACTTACCAACATCTGTAAATTAGAAGAGGAATATGTGATGGAACGGAAGTTATATTTTTAAGATTCTTCTGGTTTTAATAACTTTAGATATTCATTGCAAAAGCAAGAAATTCAAGCACTGACAAGTGAATTCACCACTGCCTATTTCAGAGGAACCAAGGGCCAGTCAAAGCATGTTGCAACTAGATGTCATACTGGAACAAAGGAAAGGCTTCTCTTTCTATTTCTTTTCCCTTGCTGCTCTGTGAATTTTTACCCTGGGAGTGCTGGACCCCAAGGAAGATTATGATCAATAGTGAATACAGGTGAAAAGTCCTTGAACCCTGATGATGATGGCTTAAATGAATGAGGCTTCGCGTATAGAAAATTAACAGTGTCACAGTGATCTTTTTTTCATCTTTAGTTTATTTCTGTGTACTTTTACTGGGAGGCAACTGAAGATTGCAAGAGCCAAAGGAAATATATAAAGTGAACTATTCATCAGCCTCAGATGTCTAATCCATCTCTCCTTTAGCACCAGGAGTCTGAGGATATGCCCCTTAGTGCTTTGTTCCTTTTAGCTGATGGGTGACAAAGAGCATGCTTTGAATCACTTACTTTTGGAAAACTACACTACAGTTTAATAGCGTGCACTAGAAAGTTCTTACATTTTTTCCTTTGTTTCATTTTCCTGCTGGGAACAAATACTTGATTGCCCCTTTCCCCCTGGTCCCACTTTGTGAACACCTCTTAATGATGTGCCTCTTCTGGTTGTCCCAACTGCTGTAGGAACACACTAGAGGCACTGAGTTTTCTATTGTCTCGCATTGTCTTTACACAGGCATAGCAGAGCAAATGATGAAAGGGGGTGTGTTTCTTTCTGGGTCACCTGGCCCAGTGCTGGCTGTCCTCAGTGGACAAGCCTGGCTCTGCAGTGCCAAGATGATAGAGTGCATTTCCCCAGCAGACCAGGCCCACTTTCCCTTTGCATACACACATTGTTGCACTCGGTAATTCCTCTTATGATTAATATGTCTTAGCTAAGAGACAAAACACAGGGACCCCAGTGTCACATGGCCTGTCTAGGGTGAGTTTGAGACAGTGTCTCTAGGCGTTGCCTGGCTTGTGTTATTTAATTGCTGTTTGTTTAACCAGGAAATGAACTTGGAGATTGACGACAGTGTCCGGAGACAGACTTCTGGGAATAGGGGATAGAGGGGGTGCAGGTCTCTCAAGCATCAAGTTTCTGAAACAAAGTCCAAGTGATTATTATAGCACTGCCAAGCTGCCACCTGTTTAGTAATCTTTACTCCCTGCAGTCAGACCTGTGCCCAGCCCTGCAGTATGGTTCCTTCCTGGTTCCCCCTTCAGAAGCTGCACTCCAGGCCCCGTTGCATGCCCCTGCTTAGCAGATGGAGGCCATGCAGCCATGTGGGGACCCTTGGCTTTTTGCTTCACTGAGTCTTCTTGTCTCATAGTCTCATTACCTCATCCTCAACAAAACCAAATGCTTAACAAAATGCTTGCAATATACAATATAAAATTGCAATATGTAACTGAAATACCTTCCCATTCTCTCCACTCTGAAAAATATGCTGGTGCCAGGAAGGTCACAAACATGAAAGCACTTTAACCAGGTTAGGAGCTTGTACAGTTGCTACAGCTCAAGTGATCAGCATAACTTGTGAAGCAAAGGTGATACTGTGCAATCATCTCTCCATTAGCTAACAAACTAAGCCCTACAGCCCTCCTCCAAGTTTACTGATGGAAAACTAAGACCTAGAGATGACTTGTGACTTGCTCAGAGTTTCTCCATCTCCAACAGCCACTGTTTCCTCACACTGCCACCAGAAAGCTTTTGTTTAGAACAATAAAGGCCTAAAAGCCTGCAGCTCTTTACAGAGCACTGGTGTGAGCACAGATGAAGTTAAGTACTAGTCTTCAGTAGTTCAAACTGAGAAGCTTTAGGTTTCATGTCCCTTTTGTGCCTTCTGATAGAACAAACATTTGGCCTGAGAAGGGCCAAGTAGATTCCCTTCTCTGTGTGGTAGTGATCCCATTAATGTAGGGATGACATCTCCACACTGAGTCATTTATATGCTCTGGCTTTGTTCTGAGCAATGCCAAGGCATCTGACATGGGCCCTAACAGGTCCTGCTTTGATTAAATGGTACTCTAGTGACAGTGCCAGTCACTCCCCTCTGAGCTCCCGTACCTGCTCTCAGTTGTGCTGGTGCAGTTGTTTGCAGATCTTGATCAGAACCAAACTGGCCTCCTGATCCAGCTTAAAAAATTGGGCTGAGGGTGAATCTGCCTCCATGGGCCTAGAATGGATTTGTATAGCCTAAAGAGCAGCACAAGTAGATCACAGAACAGCTCACTAATACTGAAGCATTAGTACTGTGCAAGCCATTCATCTGGAGTACTTGGGGAGCAACCCTTTGCATTTCAAAAGCAGGGTACCTAGTCAGGACACAGAAGCAGCAGCTCCATTCTTGTGTGTGCCGCTAGCTTGCCATGGACAAACTGCATCTCTTCATGCATTTTCCTATGTGTGTGTCTTATTTCACAGACTCCTCAGGGTAGGTGCATTGTAGCTGGATGGTATCCAGCACAAGAGTGCTACTGTCACAATCAGAGGCTGACAGCAGTTGCAAGCTTCAGCCTCTGAGCTGAGTGACTTCATAATGCCCCTTTTGTAATTATTATGAACTATGTAGCAGTTCACAGTGATGTCACAGTGGTGCCAACAGTAAACTGAGGCATTACAAGAACAAGTGACTTTTTCAGGCTGGCTCTGTGAATCAATGAGAGAGAAGGAAAAGCAGTCCACATCTCCTGTCTCCCAGGCCCCTTCCTTGAAGAGCTAGATTGCAGCTCTCCTGGGGAATCTGTGTAATTCTATAAATCAAGAGCTGTCCCTTGAAAGGCGTCTGAATTAGGTGCTTCTGCAAGGCACACAAATCTGTCATTCCCAACTCCAGCACATGTTTCAGTTTTGTGTGTGTGTGCATGTGTGTGTGTGTTTTAATATGTGAAGGTTAAAGGTTTGCAAAAGACAATGATTAATGGAGTCTGGAAACCAAGCCCACTGAGTGGAATGGATAAGGAGGAGCAAAGGCAGTGTTATATACAGCTGCCATGAGACACTAGCTGGCCCGCTTGTTGTGAGACCTTTTATGGCTAACCCTATTTTTGTGGGGTACAGGTCCCCTCCATCTGCCACACTGGGCTGCTGCCCTCCTTTTCGTGCACTGCCTTTTATTTTGATGCCTGGGAGAAGGATGAACATCTTACCTCCAGTGCTGCCTTCTCACAAGTACAGTATTAGGTATCATTTCTGTATAAAGTTCTGTGTCATGCCCTGCCCACCAGCACACTACCATATCATGGTAATAAGCACCCCTCCCATCTGTCTAGGATTTAATATATCGAACCCAAAGTCCTAAATGACTAGCCAGAATGCTTTGTGTTTTCATTGATATAAAATCCAGCCACATCTGGTCTGAGTTCCCTTTCTTTTATACCATTTTGCTCTGGTTACATGCTATTTATCTCGCTACAGACTTTCATATTTTGCCACCAGGGTAAGATCACATCTCTCTATGCTGGCTGTATACAGTTCCTGGTAACATATTGCTGGTTTTAGACTAAACTTGACAGTGTTTGCATACAGATTGTTTTACTTCTAGGTTTCCCATACTGTTAGCTGGTAGTTAGATCTGCATTCTGGATGAAAGAAATGTCTTTATGTTCCAGATAAGACTTTATTACTTGTCCTAGGATTTTTATTAATTTATTTCCCGGGTGCTTTGTAGACTATAATTCTTACAGGTATTCACCCAGATTAGTTGCATTCTTTTCTTATTATTCTTCTGAGATTCTCTTCAGTTCTTCAGATCAGACTCCCTCCTGTGTTTACAGACAGGCTCAAGAGAGAGTTTTTAATTGTTCCTTAGTGGCTTAATGTAGGGTTTGCTATATGTCATTCCTAACTATAACAGAGTTCTTAAAATAGCTGATGTTGCTACAGTATTCCTAGCACCCTGTTTACCCAGCCACTGCTTTCTCCTTCCAAAGGCACCCCATAAAGGAAAACTCAGCCTCTTACCACTGTGGTGCAAACTGTGCAGTTGATCACAGTCTAAATGCCTCTCATTGACTATTAGGGTTATTTTTAAGCCTGTTACTTCGTTTGATCAGCATACCTTTAGCATGTGTGTGACACAGTCTGGATCAAGCAGCGTGATGGAAATAGCTCTTGAAGCCCAGTCCAAGGCAACACATTAGTGTTGTTACAGGACCGTCTGCATGGCTCTCTGCAAGATGCTGGAAAAATGTATTCTTAAATTGGCGGATGCATTCCTGTCCCTTACCCATCCCCACAAAACCTAAAACCTGTGCTTCATCTGCGGGTATTTCTTCAGAAAATTTTCACACCACCATGGGGCCTCTGCTGCATCTCCCTGCTGTGGCTTGTCCTACAGGTGTTTGCCCTTCCCCAAGCCTAACTTACTTCCCCAAGTAGAGCTATTAATGTAGCGGTAGGAAGGCAGATGCATTCCTGATACTATCATCTCAGTGAATCTATTGAAAGGCTTGATGTTTCCACAGTGAACCTAAAGGCTAGCACCTAGCTTTCTGCCTTGCCTGCACATTTGATCTCTAATCTACATCAGATGTTTTTTCCACTTCTCTGGATCCAGCATAAAAATCAGTCCTCCCTGCTGTGTTGTCCTTATCTTCAGCCAGATGGAGGGTTAGGTGTGGTGAAAGAATTGTCTTGGGGCTCCCCTCAGTTTCATAACAATTGGAGGTTGTAGGAGGTTAGTGACAAAAGGGATCAACTGGCCAGAAGATCCAGTCTTAAAAAGTACCCACAAGAGAGGAACTGTCTGAAGACTCTTGGTTGAAGACTGTGACAATAAAGTGAGAGGCACAAGCTTTGGAGGGGTAGCTGATGATCCAGCACATGCAGCATCTTCCTCAAACTACCAAGGCAATTCAAAAACTCGGATCATACCCAGCAATAGGTGAAATCTACCAGCATGTGTTGATTTTAGTCCATTTCAAACCATGGAAGTGAGCTTCTCAAAAGTAGACTTTCAAGATTATATTGTCTGTGTTTCTGATCTTCTTTTTAAAACTGGAAATTCTGAGACTAAGAATAGCTGAGAAAATTCTAAGAAATTCTGAGACTAAGAATAGAATATATAAGAATATAATTTTGTAGACTGCTACAAAAACTAAGTTCTGCCAAAGGGAACTCAGTTTGAAGTTGGTATCTAGTCAAATGTGAACTACTAAACTAGTTTCCCCTTCAATTCCTTTCATGCTTGTTAGCAGCGTGGATCTAAGATGGATTTACTTGGTTTTAGCAGTAAAAAACAATCACAAAGCTCCCGTTTGAATACAGCTCAATGATGGGAGGAAAATTCTGGGGTTCTACATACTGAACTTGGAGCATTTGTCTAGTAAGTGAAGGTTCAGAGGTAGGAGATAAAGTCCTTACTTTATTTGACACAAGTTTTGTGTTCCTAACTGGAATCCCCAATTCCAATTTTTTTTCCTGTAGGAAGCTCAGATGCCATCATATAACCTTGAGAACCCGGTACAGAAAAGCCATGTGCCACCTTCTGATAAATTGGGAGTGATTAATTAAATGAACAAATATAAAAGACACATGAATGAGAGATGGCCCAGGAGCTCTTCTAAATTAGCTTAGCAGGAGGAAAAAAAAAGAGTGAATCTCCATCAGTAGTGTAAGTAAGGGCATCGCTTTTTATAATATAATCGAGTAGAATCACAAAGGTTAAGGAAACCTACAGCATTCCCTACCTTTGAATTCTCTGGGTTGTTATCATAAGCCAGTGGACTGAAGAGAAGGAAATAAAGTGCTTATTTAACCAGAAAGAATGAATTTTCACTGTTAGTCTTATACAGAGAATCAAAACCAAAAGGTTGCTTCTGATGACAAATGCTCAGCTTCTCACGGTCTGAGGTACTCCCAGTGGAATACAGGCAAAAATTTGAAACCCACCTCCTGTGTTACAGTTTTATACCTGCCCCACTCCAAATAGGTTTTTAGTAATAAAATCCCTGTAACACAATAGAGATGAAATCGCCTCTTTGTTTGCTCTTTAAAATAATGCTGGTAATGTAAAAAATACCTCAGAATGTATTATTGGCTATGATTCAAACTGTTTACAGAACAGGAGTTCCAGCAGGCCCTAAATATTTCTCCACACTCATGTGCATCTGGTCCCCAGGAGAGCAGAGATTCAAAGGAGACGAGCTGTTGAAACAATACCAGCAGATATGTGTACAAAGCTAATTTTTAAAATTATATTTACTTATAAAAATGAGCCTTAAAAAATAAACATCAGAGGAAAAAATTCTGCTGCAAACTGGAAGTCTTGTGTTCTCCAGCAAGCAGGCTAGGAGAAAGCGGGTGAGGAAAGATAAAGCGGACTGCTTGCATTTTGGTACAGGAATTCATTCATGACAGTGAAAGGCAGCAGGTAGAATCCAGCTCAATGCAAAAGTAAATCATATATCTGAACACAGGGAGGAGATTTTATCACCTAGGCTGTTCCATGCCTTTATTTAAACTAAGTTTCCCTGAGGAGGAGGAAGATAGAAATCAAACCAACAAACTATAGAAGATTCTTTTTTTGTGTGTGCGTATGTGTTTTTTAAAATCCAAATTCAGCTCTTAGTAGGCCAGCCCCAAACAACTTTTTAACAAGATTAGCTCATTTTTAAATCCATGGTGCTATTTTTGGCATCCAGACCAACATGTCTCTGCCAGTTCTCCCCAAGTGACTGTGCTTCTGAACTCTTCCATGTTGTACAGCCACTCTGTGTTGTCCTGAGGATTTTGCTCCAAGGGATACTCACTTCATCGAGGAGCTGGACAAGTTCTTCGCGCTTTGTCATTAGAGACAGGTTTTGACAGGGCAGCTAATGTTCCCTTGGCACCCAGAAGATTTGCATGAGAAGACAATAAAAGGAGGTGGGAGCAGTGGGGTAGGAAAAACAGTCCTCTGTCAGTCCTCTGTAAAGACACCAGTGCTTTCTGAGATAAGAGCTGTGGACAGATGGAATTTATCCCGTTCACACTTAATTACAGTGAACTGGAAGCCTTTGTCTCTGACAGAGAATCTGCAGCATGGGCTGCATGAGACCTTGGAAGATTCCCGTATCACTATTACTTTGTGACTGGCATGGGTGAAAGAGAACAGTTAAATATATTGCATCCTTCATGTCAGAACCCTGCACTGACTGTTTTCCCTAGGAAATTGGGTCTTCCCTGGCCATCTTTTGATTATTGCTTCACACAGCCTGCAGCAGTGCTGCTGTGGCGGTTACAGAGCGGCAAGAGACTCCGGAATGCTAGATGGCCTCTGACTGCACAGATCAGGTCTCCTTTAACAGACTGGGTCCTGAGGACAGCTGAGACACACAGGATTTGACAGGATGGTTCCCAGGACCCCCTTAGTCTGTCCAAAGTGATGTCTGCCCTTGTTAGGCTACAAGAACCAAGACATTGAAAGGTGTTTCATCTCTAGATCTTTTCTTGGCTCCACATACAAGCACAGGCCCCTGACTAAGCAAATAGCTTGTCCAGGGATGAAATTACTGCTGCTCCAACCTCTTTTTAGAGTCTGTGGCTAGAGCCACAGATTACAGAGTGTAGATTACAGAGTGGCTAATCTTCCTACAGCCAGAATTATAACAGGTAAACCAGATTATGTCTACTTTCGTGGCCATCTTCTTGGCAGGGTAAATAGCCAAGTGCACTGATTCATCAGCCAGCTTGGAAATATGGCCTGTACTCAGATGGAGCTTTTTAAGACAGCTTCCCAGGAGCTTGTGGAAGTCTGGACCTGTGTGCGGTGACCCTTGCTGACAACTAGCATGGGAAGCAAAGGCCAACCAAACAACCCAACCTGTTCTGATCTTCTCTATCAGCTATGTGCAGACATTTAGTTTGTGTTCGCCTGAAGAGTGGGAGGAATACCTCTAGTTAGACTTTGAAGCACATGCTTGTTCTCTAAGTGCTGCCTTCTACGGCAGCTACACAGTGTGGTTACCCCAGCACAACAGAATAATTAAAATACATGAGATGCAATAAGGGAGACATTTAGAAAAGCGTAATTTCCTAGTGTCTTGAGTAAAACCCTACAAAAATGGCAATAAAATTGGTTTTAGCAGCCTTGAATTTGCTTCCAAGTGCAGAGTGATTGCATGCATTTCCCTTTTGAACTCAAGTCACAATTTTGTTGTCACTTTTCCACTGGTATCACAACTAAGAGATGCTGAGAACCTGTGCTTAGATAACACACTAGTGTATGCTCTGTAAATACTAGTGGTTTGTCTGATAACTAATAGAACTGAAAAGAAAAATATTTTTTATTTAACAGGGAATGTCAGAAATTGAAAGGTTTTTCCCTTTCCAAAACAGTGTGAAAACAAACAACGAAAAAAAAATTCATGAATCTCGGAGGCAAAAAGATAAGGTTGCTTGTAACTGTTTCATTTGTTTCATGTCAGCAAGGAGATCATGGTCTTTTCCGGTGGTACCAGAGGCAGCTCAGCACCCTGCAGGGTAGACCTAAAAGTGATGCAGCATACAGGGAAATCAAAGGAAGCTATTTTCCCTCAGAGATTAGAGCAACAGCAATTTACTGTCATTCTGCTTTCAGTTTCTTTTTCTATTTTTCAAGAACTGGTGTCCTGGTAAGGGGAACATTCTGCTCCCCTCTCTTCACACCTGCCCCTAAACAAAGCTTCACATTCTGGAAATGCCTGAAGAGATCTGATCTTCCTAGAATTAATATACTTATGCTTCTCCTTGACAGAGTTGACCCTTACTCAGCCCTCATTTGGTTTTGGAGGGGCATCTGCACAGACTTTTGCAGGTTCTGACACACGCCCATGATCAGACACAAGCCATCTACAATCAGGAAGCCACATAGCTGTGCTGACACAGAGAGACCAGGCCGAAATGAATGGCAGAGAGAAGAAATCAGGATTTGATATTTTCCTATGCAGTCTTAGCTCCTGGGGCTCAAACTGGAAGACTTTGGAAGAACGTACCTATTTGTTGCATTCATACCAAATGGGCTATGGAGTGGGTGCTTGTTGCTCAAGAGACACAATGTTAGATTGTTGGGCTCATATTAGGTTCTAAGAACAGATAACGTTAAAAAAAAATTCAGTGAAAAACAGAGACAAATTTGTGCCTAAAACTGCTAAATGCCATTTATTTAACAACTGCACTGTCAGTCAGCTTACTGGAGGTTAAAACAGCCTTTTGCAATCTTAAACTATGGTCACATTTCCATGGTCTCCTCCATAACTTGTTTAAGAGGTGTTTTATTCATCAGAGGTCAGTAAAATAAAGCCAAGCGAGTGCATTTTCCTATGATGAGAGAATTTTGAGATGGCAGACACCTATGAGATAATTTACTTAATCTCCCAGCCAAGGCAGAGCTGGTCCAAATAATGTATTTGTCATTGTTTTATTCAATGTAGTTTTAAAATTCTCAAGATTGCAGCTAAATCCTTCTGCTGAGTAAGACATTTTTCCTGCCATTCAAGTCAGGCCTTTCCTGCTGGCTATGTTGCCGCCACTGTCCATCTTAGGACTGCAGTTCTTCGGCTTTGCCACAGGCTATAGGGGTAAGTCGTTGCTAGTGCACTGGTGAAGTAAAGGATTGATGGCTGTGACATTTCTAAATGAGCACCAGGCAAAGAGCAGAGAGATTTGAGAATCCAGGTTCTTCTGCAAATTCTTTCTCCCTCTCCACGTTTCACGCATTCCCCATTTTCAGCTCTTTTACCTTGTTGATGAGGCTGGGATCTCCTGGGCTGCTCTCGTCATCTTCTGAACTCTTCTGTTCCTCATCTGATGTGATGACCTCCATCGGTATCACAGAGACTGGGCACACCTTGTAGGGCTCAGTGTATGCACTGCAGAGAGAAAGAGCAGTCTAGCTCACTGGTGTTACTCCCAGACACTTGGTATTGCTCAGACATAACAAATCCACACATTGCTCAGAGATAACCAGTCAGGGGTCAGGGAATCCCTGGAGACCTGCTAGGCTTGGAAAGCAAGATTTCTTAAGCTTTGTTTTTTTGCCACCAAGTTCAACAGCAACCATTTAGGCAAGTAGAAAGGTCTGAAAGGAGCAGTAGGAAGTTAGCTGAACTTGTTCAAGCTTCCCCAAAAGATCAATGTTCTGGCTCAGCTTGGAGCAAAAAAGTTTATACTTAGTTGCAACCAGAACTGCTTTTTTCCTCCCTAGTCAACCCCTCTAAACGGATGTAATAAAATCATACTAACAGCTCAGTGCTCATTAAACATGGAAATTAGATATCTTAACAATGGGTTTTCTGGGAAAATAGCAAAAGGATGAGAAAAGTATAATTGTAATACTAATGGCATCAGTTAAAACACAAAGTACTCAGATCCCAGAATCCTTGAGTTGTTTCAAGGGAGTCTGAATTCATCTCCACAAACGCAGAGAAAGCTATGTGATAAGAGCACTGGATCTGGTGTGGAATACAGGCCAGTGTCTTCCCAGCATTTTCTTTTAGAAAAAAAGAAAAAAAAAAAATTAAAATTGCCAGTTATTTTAAAACCTCCACAAAGCATGACTAGAGGTAGGTTCCCCGGATGGTGCCTGCCCTTTGCCTTAGAAAGGTGTTTTTTATTGCTGATCTGAATATGTCTAGCTCCAAATTCCAGTTACTGGATCTTGTTAAACCTTTCTCTGCTGAACTGGAGGCAGTCTTCCAAATTTTGTTACTATGCAGGAAGGTACTCACAGGCTGTATTCAAGTTGCCCCTTCATTTTGTCTTTTATATGAAATATGTGAAGATCTTGGTGCCTTACTATGTCATGCCTCCTATCATTTAATCATTCTAAAATCTCTGAACTTTATCCAGTTATCCACCAGCATTATCCAGTTTTAGCACCAGTTTTACTACCAGCCAGTTTCAGTACTATTCTTGGTATTGCAACACAAGACTCGATATTCCAGCACTGGCAAAAGAAGTGCCAAATATACCACTGGTAACACCCATCTATTCCTACCTGACTTTACTATGTTTTTATATTAAAGGATCAGATTGGTATTTTTGGACACAGTATCATTCTAGGAGCTTATATACAGCTTATATGCCACAGTGGCCCCAAGGCTTTTACATTTCCAGGGGTAGGTTCCAGCATTCAGCCAACAGGGTAAGTCTGTTGTCTTGAGAAACAAAATCTGACATCTCCGTGTGTTCCAGTAGACATCTTGGCCAACCAGGTGGGTCTGTAATGTGGACCTGGCTTACTCAGTATATATGATTTCTGTAGTTCTCATTCTCATTTCCTCTGTAACTATTAATTTGCTTTCGCAGCGCTGCCTTATCTCTTTATTTTTCTTTGATCACTTGGGAATCCCAGATGTGAACAAATCCAAAGCTTCAAAGCCAATGCTAGAGTGACAGGAGGCTGGGCAAAGATGGGTTAATGTAAGTGGGAGGGCAATGAAGAAAGAGACTCCCAAGGCCACTGACCAGACTCATATTTCCTTTTGGAAAGGAAACTCTTTACATATCTGCATTCAATTCCAAGCTGCAAACAGGGCTGTGTCTCCCATGCAGGTGTGGCTGCCAGCCTTTCTTTTATGCCATAAGCTTTTCGCTCATGTGCAGAATCAAGGAGCTCTTGCAAGCTGCCTAGTGTGTTTGCCATGGCTGGGCAAAGGGCTAAGCAGCAGCACTTGTTCTTGTTTATTATTAGTGTCTGCAGTTTTTCAGTGTGGGTGGCCTCACCACTGCCGAAAACCTGCCTAGTTATAACTACAAAGGGGCCTCAGCACAAGTGAAAGCAAGAGCAAGGCAGATACAGGAACAGCTCAGGAGGCTTATTAATAGTTTAGCCAGTCTGTCTCCTTACTCGCACAGCCTTTCTGCAATTTGTAATTGTTTGCCCCAGCATACGTGAAATGAAGTCCCTCCCTTCTTTTTTTTCTCTCTCTCTCTGATAAATGTCTGCATTATGTTAATGTAAGAACACATTGTAATTTGGGAAAAATGCCTCAGTATATTAGCCTGGTAATCATTATGAATGGCATTATTAAAGGCTTATACAGTAGCAAAACTTGCAATATTGATGAACTGTTGCATGGGTTTCATTTAGAGTAGGCTTGCAGCCTAGTGGCACTGGCTTGTGCTTAAAGAGAAGTCTCAAAATGTTATGGGTCTCATTTGCACATGGGATAGGCACAGGCATGTTTGTGCCACCCTCTCTATCCTGCCCTTCTTCAGCCACTCCAGCAATACTCAGGTCTTCACTTCTGAGGCTATTCTATATTGTCATAGAGCTCCTGGGCAGTATACCTTTCCTGATAACCCAGCATGTGTTTTACTCCAATGAATTCACATCTTTTCATCCATTTTATATGTTTACACTCTTGTGGTCTCCTAGCAATCCTAGCTCCTGAAGACTTGAACTGTGCCCAGGAACTGGTCACCAGGTGAAGGTGCCCAAGCAGCTTGGTCTTCACTAATTCCACTGCCAGCTGCGTGGAGGAATACACCAAGGATGCAGAGATAGGTGGCAGATGACTTCTAAGGTACAACAGGTTTTGGGAAATTTTATAAAAGGATGATATGGAGAATAATTTTAATGCAGGGCAAGGTCTTACACACAGGACAAACCCTTCAGGTATGCCCAAACAATTACCATAACTGCATATTAAGTATTTAATCTTAGGACAAGCTGCTGTGCACCCTGTCAAAATTGCCTGGACATGTTTTAGCACTTTCCAAGAGACTATGTAGGTTGCTTTTGATGTTGGTAAACTGCCACTGTTGGAGGAATCTTCCAGCTTGATATTTGAGAACAGAAAAATAAATTGTTTTATTAAGATAATAGAGTGACCAAGATTAATGAAATGTAACCACTGATCATGCCAAGAGTCCAGGACTAATACGGGGGAAATAGTCACAGCCAACCTCATACACTGCAGTTCCTTTAAAGCATTTTAATCTCCATTGATCACAGAATTACAGAATGGCTGAGGTTGGAAGGGACCTCTGGAGGTAATCTAGTGCAACCCCCTGCTCAAGCAGGACCACCTAGAGCCAGCTGGCCAGGACTGTGTCCAGGTGGCTTTTGAATACCTCCAAGGATGGAGACTCCACCGCCTCCCTGGGCAACCTGTGCCAGTGCTCAGTCATTCTCAGAGGGAAAAAGTGTTTCCTGATGTTTGAGGGATCCTCCTGTGTTTCAGTTTGCACCCATTGCCTCTAGTCCAGTCACTGGGGACCACTGAGAAGAGCCTGGATTCATCTTCTTTGTACCTTCCCTTTAAGTATTTATACACATTGATGAGATCCTGTCTGAGCCTTCTATTCTCCAGGCTGAACAGTCCCACCTCTCTCAGTCTCTCTTCAGCTGTGAGGTACTCCAGTCCGTTAATCATCCTTGTGTCTTGTCTTTCGTTGAACTCTCTCCAGTATGTCCATGTCTCTCCTGTACTGAGGAGCCCAGCACTGTACACAGCACTCCAGGTGTGACCTCACTAGTGCCAACTAGATGGGAAGGATCCCCTCCCCCTATTTGCTGGCAATACATTTTCTAATGCAGCCCAGGATATCATCAGCCTTCCCCTAGGCACCTTGATTATAGGTGTCTGTGAAGTACCTTTCAGTGTGGTTTTGTAAAGAATAACCCTTCTATGGACAAACAGTAACCTTGCTTGACTAACTTGATCTCCTTTTATGACAAGGTGGTGCGCTTAGTGGATGACGGAAGGGCTGTGGACGTTGTTTAACTGGACTTCAGTAAAGCCTTTCGACACCGTTTCTCACAGCATTCTCCTGAAGAAACTGGCTGCTCATGGCTTGGATGACTGTAGCCTTCGCTGGGTAAAAAACTGGCTGGATAGCTGTGCCCAAAGAGTTGTGGTGAATGGAGTTAAATCCAGTTGGTGGCCAGTCACAAGTAGTGTTCCCCAGGACTCCTTGTTGGGGCCAATTCTGTTTAATATTTTTATCAATGATCTGATTGAGGGGATCGAGTGCACCCTTGGTGAGTTTGCAGGTGACACCAAGTTGAATGTTGATTTGCTTGAGGGTAGGAAGGCTCTACAGAGGGATCTGGACAGGCTGGATTGATGGGCTGAGGCCAACTGTATGAGGTTCAAGAAGGCTGAGTGCCAGGTCCTGCACTTGGGCCACAGCAACCCCATGCAATGCTACAGGCTTGGGGAAGAGTGGCTGTAGAGCTGCCTGTTGGAAAAGGACCTGAGGGTGTTGGTCGATAGCTGCTTGAATACAATCCGGCAGTGTGCCCAGGTGGCCAAGAAGGCCAACGGCATCCTGGCTTGTATCAGAAATAGTGTGGCCAGCAGGACTAGGGAAGTGATTGTCCCCCTGTACTCGGCACTGGTGAGGCTGCACCTTGACTACTGTGTTCAGTTTTGGGCCCCTCCCTACAAGAAAGACGTTGAGGTGCTGGAGCATGTCCAGAGAAGGGAACAGATCTTATGAGGAGCAGCTGACGGAACTGGAGTTGTTTAGCCTGGCGAAAAGGAGGCTGAGAGGAGACCTTATCTGTCTCTACAGCTACCTGAAAGGAGGATGTAGTGAGGTGGGTGTCGGTCTTTTCTCCCAAGTAACAATCGATAGGACAAGAGGCAACGGCCTCAAGTTGCACCAGGGAAAGTTTACATTGGATATTAGGAAAAATTTCTTCACAGAAAGGGTTGTCAAGCATTGGAACAGGCTGCCCAGGGAAGTGGTGGAGTCACCATCCCTGAAGGTATTTAAAAGACATGTAGATGTGGTGCTTCGGGACATGGTTTAGTGGTGGACTTGGCAGTGCTAGGTTGGTTTTGATGTTAAAGGTCTTTTGTAACCTAAACGATTCTATGATTCTGTAACTTTATAAAGCTATGGTAAAGCAGAACCACCGAGTTAAATTGCAAGCTGCAAGCCAAGATAACACAAAGAGAGAACTCCATTGGAGAGGACAGGGTTTGCTAGCCCATTTCCCTCAGCAGACATGTCTAGATCACGAACACCACAGGCACATGTGGTGCTTACTGGTTCCCAGTGACAGTTTTTGAGAGATTAATTAATTAAGATTAATACACAATCTTAAAAATGCACACAAACTGAGATGAGAAATTACTTTCTGTAAGAGGATACAGAAACACTGAATTAAAACAACAACTGTTGTATTTGAGAAGAAGCTCCGTTTCAGGAACTGTGTGATCTTTGCCTATGAGTTTCTAACATGCTCTTGAATGAAAGACTCTGGGAAATTGTAACGTGATATAGGGTAGGAGAGTGAAGTAATGGGTGCAATGATTGCATGAACCAAAAATGGAAATTGTAGAATCATAGAATAGTTTGTGTTGGAAGGGACCTTTAAAGGTCATCTAGTCCAACCCCCCTGCAGTGAGCAGGGACATCTTCAACTAGATCAGGTTGCTCAGAGCCCTGTTCAACCTGACTTTGAATGTTTCCAGGGATGGGGCACCTACCACCTCTCTGGGCAACTTGTGCCAGGGTTTCACCATCCTCACTGTGAAAAATGTCTTCCTTCTATCTAGTCTAAATCTATGCTCTTTTAGTTTAAAACCATTACCCCTGGTTTGGGAAAAAGTCTGTCCCTATCTTTCTTATAAGCCCCTTTTAAGTATTTGAAAGGCCGCAAAATCAGAAGTATCAGCTTATATTATTTCATGGCAGTTCTCTGCAGAGCTCAATGAAGTTATTCTAGAAGAATATCTGGCAACTACATTCTGTCTTCCTGATACTGATTTGGACAGTGTCATCTCAGCAAAATCAAGTAAGCTTACTTAAGCAGTTAGAAAAACATCATTTAGCCCAATGCACATCCTGACAGAAATCCCAGAATTTGTTCAGCTATTTTAAAGTATATTGCAGGGAAATGGGGAAAACAGCTACAAGCAAAAGATTGTAATGCTGCTTCTCTACTGGCAACAGGAAAGTGCAGATGGGATTTGTAAAGTAACCTAAGGCAGTTAGGTGCTAAAATCTCATTCGATTCCAGTTCCTTTTAATGTCTGGTACTGCAAACTTACACTGCTGAAGGTGGCTTTAACTAGTTTTGTGCTGAAATTCTCAGCAATGTTCTTGTGGTTAGTTATGAGATTTCACCTACTATGGTGGAAAGTAAAAGGAGCTAAGAATAGCCGTGTTATCTTAATGTTGTTCAGTTGCAGAAACTTTGGAAACCACTCCATCTATGTCTGTCCATCTGTGCTCTGAAACTGCCCTTGAAACATGGAAAATTTGGAACAGACAGTAGTTTTTCAAGGTGAATCCAGTGTAATTCTCAGCTACCCTGTATACACAGGAGACTCTCTTCAATGGGATACCAATGTCTTTTGACCTCTGTTGATTTCATATTTTGTTACCATCATCTGGGAAGACTGAAAATGCTACATAGAATCATAGAATGTTTTGTGTTGGAAGGGGCCTTTAAAGATCATCTAGTCCAATTCCCTGCCGTGGGCAGGGACATCTTTCACTGGATCAGGCTGTTCAAAGCTCCATCCAAACAGACCTTGGACACCCCAATAATGGGGCATCCACAACCTCTCCAGACAACCTGTTCCATTGCCTCACCACCCTCATAGTGAAGAATTTCTTCCTTAAATCTAATCTAAATTTACCCTCTTTCAGTTTAAAACAGTTGCTCCTTGTTCTATTACCACAGGCCTTGGTAAAATGTCTCTCTCCATCTTTCTTGTAAGCTATTTTATAACTTAAGCCTCCTTTATATATTGAAAGGCTGCAATAAAGTTTCTCCAGAGCCTTCTCTTCTCCAGGCTGAACAAACCCAACACTCTCAGCCTTTCTTCACAGAAGAGGTGTTCCAGATCTTCGATAATTTTTGTGGTCCTCCTCTGGATGCTCTCTAGCAGGTCCGTGTCTTTCTTGTACTGGGGACTGCAGAGGTGGATGCTAGGGTCCAAAACCAGAGGTAATTAATATTTGCTCTCCATTTATTATTGCCTTCCAACCTACTTGCATGTTTCATGTAAGTAATTGCATTGAGTGGGTCACTCCTAGTTTATCCCTGACCTCTCTGAGAAGATATTGCATGTCTCTGCATTTCTTTTGTTTTGATTTCTTTCCTGCAGAATAAGGGATCACTTAATTCTGACTGCAGTCTTGGACTTGTCATTACATTCACACCTAGGGCAACTGTTGAACCTGTAAAAGATGGGATCTCTGGGTAGCTACAGTCCTCTGTAAACTCCCTTTGGTGCACTGCTAGAGTCTAGTTACTGTCAAGTTGTGCTGACTAACAATTCAACAACTAATTGTCTAGCAGCATTTCCAAGCATGCAAATCCTGAGCTCTCACCATGATACCTTTGTCATGATCAGTGGAGCCCCTAATTAATGTCTGGTTTATAACATAGAGAGACATTGGGTCTTTTGGATGCAAAAATATCTCACTGTGTTTAAACCTCACACTTCAATCTGTTGTAACCCAATCAGATAAGAACATAATAAAATTACTGTAAAAGGCAGGGGTTTGTGTTCAGGCCTTAATATCCTGATGGTCACAATTGTGGGAATTGGGTATTGCATTCCCAGGTGCTAAGAATGCTTAACCAGCAAGACATCAGTTCTCTGTCTTCACTGCAGTTTGTATGTAACCTCTTTTTCCATCAACTGTGGCCTGCCTCCTTCAAGGCAGGCTGCCCTAAGAAGTAGTGTATTTGGGTCATAACTCCATAGCCCTGAGATTAAAATCTATATTCCACCCATCTACCTCCAGTCCCCTATTCACCTGGCTGAGCCCTTTAGTTCCCACATCCTTAATCATTTACCACTTAAATACACCATGAATCTAAACATGCTTTTAAGGTAAGGAGACCTACACAAGCTCACATGTAACCCATGTGCCAATGGGCATACATTTTTTCAGGCATCTGATTTTGGTCTTATTCTTTCCACAGAAAGAATATTTTTTTTCGTTTTATTCTTTCTCCTGTAATTTCCCTGACTCTGCCCGCCCTCCCTGCCTCCTTGAAAGAGTGAGCAGCAGTGGTTGCAACTTCGGTAGGAAAGCATGTAGACATTGTTGCTCATGAGATTTTCTCAGTCAAAAAGACATGATCAATAAAGACTGTAGTTATGCACCTCACCAGCAAGTCTCAGTGGTCTGAATTACAAATTCTGCTTCTTGGGACACAACAAATTATTAGTTGTTGTCCCAGTCACTTGCTATTTCATTTGCTTCTTCCCTTGAATCCAGATCAAGCAGGACAGTACTACTCCTTGATAGCTGATTAAGAACAACTGTTTTTTCTCAAACAGCCTATTCAGAACTGATTATCAGCTGCTGCACTGAACCAACAGTAGCTTGAGCTATCAGTGCTGCAGCATTTCTCAGCTCAACTGTCACCTGATTGTTCCCTAGTGCTCAATTAAGAAAGGCAAAATGTCTTGGTGTTGCCATCCCCACAGCACTGGGGATGTGGTGTTTGCTTGTAAATCCATCAAATCTAGAAACGCAGTGCCCCAAGAAACACTCATACCTTTGAGGGCAGCAAAAATACACACAATGTATTAAAAAACTCCTTCCTGATCATTGTGGATAATCAGCATGGATTAGACACAAGTCAACAAGGTGGTTTTTTGGAACTAACTACTATTTTGTTGTGCTGAATTGCAAGGAAGAACCCACAACAACCCACAGCAGAGTTTTATTTGTTCTTTCACTGAGTTTATTGTCAGACTCCTGCAAAGAAAATGTTCCTCTAATGGGTTTGAGAATGTGGATAAATAAATAGATCTGTCACAAATGGGTATCTTACCTTCATTTTCCTTCTTATTCCTCCTCAAAGCCCAGTGTCTTTAAAGACCTGCCATAATAACATCAGTGTTTATTGAAACAACATGGTGGTTCATCAGCTACAGCAGTTTTCCTCCCTCAGAGTTCAAATGGATCCTGGCACTTTGTGTGACTTATAGGGCATATCTAAGTGCATGTAAGATGACACCATGCCAAATTAATTACCTCAATCTACACGTGCAAAAAGGCTAAGATCTTCTAGGAAATTAAACATTATAATTATATAGAATATAATTTATAATTAAATAGTTATGCATACATAAACTATAATTATATATAGTAATATATGAGTCATAACTGTTCAAAACCTTGTTTTTCTTTATTCTGCTAAACGATATTTTTCTTTAGCTCATTAAAAGCACTGCTAAATAAACTCACTGCAAGCAATAAACTTTAATGCAGTGGAAGATGCTAATGAAAGTGTGGATGTGGAGAGTAAGGGGAGAAATAGTTGCAAAGTTGGTAGTATCTCAATAGACATGGTAATCCTCAACTAATTCTCTTCCTTGTAGAAGTGTTATGGCTGAATGAGAGCAGATTGCAGACACATTATCTGCTGCTCCTCCACCAATTGTCTGTAGTCATTCCAAGAGTTAGCCAGCACAACAGACGGAGCAGTGGGCCTTCTGGGACAGCCTAACCTTAAATTGACTGAATAAATGCAGGATTAGGCAGCACAACAAAAGTATTTTATTTAGCACCAGTTTCATTATAATTAGCAGAGCTGCTGATAGGTATGGAGTAGGGAGAAGCCATATACATGCACTCTACTAGTTACCTGTGTACTTTCACCTGTGAACATGTATTGGTGCATCTGGAAAAAGGTGCTTTGGAATCTACAGACTCTCTGGTTATTCTGCCCCAATATGATGGATTCCCCCCTGCCGCCTCCCTGTTGTCTTTCACTGTACATCCCCAGTCACTGCCAGGACAGAGAAAGAGAGAATATTTGACACTACCTTTAAGAGGATTGGGGGGTGGGGGGGAAGGACAGAACCTAGAGATCCCGCTAATTTCTTTTCTTTGCATCTGTTGCAAACTGCTAATTAGATGCTGCAACTTACTTACCACCAACATACTTGAAGGGCCAAAGAACCCCCTGATTTATTACATGAAAATGTCTTACGGTTTCAAAAGTGCCTGCAAGTAAAGATCAAAGCAGTATTTGGTCCAAAATGTCACCACAAGATGAAGAAAGCAGTAGAAGAGGCTAGAAACCACATCCTTGGTCCCATTCCTGCAGTGGAACAACTGCTATTAAAACCTGGCTTTGCCAGTAATGGCTCACCATATTCACTGTTTCCATATAATGGGAATAGGAAGTAAGTGAACTGTCTGTGTTTCTGGGGTAAATGGCGACTTCTGGATTTTTCATCCATTCATTAGTGAAACCACAGTTCTGGATTGCTAAAAGACAATTCTTTGCTAAAGAGAAGCAGTGGTGTTGAGTTCAGTTAGGCCTAGATCCGCCAAAGCTCTAAAATAAATGTCAGTTATAACCCTAAGTATTTTTCTGTGTGTATTGGTCATTGCATTGGCAATTATTGGCAAAAGAGTCAGCAAAGCAGGTTTGTAGGAACTACTTAGGAAGGCATAAACAGTTATTCTCTCTGCATGGAGTATGTCCTCTATAAGTATAACCTCCCTGAAGCCAACTGAGTGGTGGTGAGCTTGACACGTCAACTCAGAATCAGATATGCTCAGTTTACAAATGACTGGTAAATTGCTGCCATAACCTTCCCATCCCATCCCATCCTTCCAGCCTATGTCCATTCTCAGTTGTCTGTCATAGGGATCTTAGCTCATAACTGGATATAATGTACTGGATGCAAGAGGGAGACCAGAATGTCACCTGGACACAGCTGGGTTATACACATATATAAAATCCCCTCCATCCAGTGGGGAGGTAAAAAACCCCACAACCCCCCTCTATTATTGGACCACATGGATTGAATGCAACAATACTGCAGTATCCCTATCCCTGGCTTTATTTCAAGTCACATGCCCAGTAGTTATTAGTTCAAACTCTGTCTTTCTCAGACAGTGACATCCTTATTGCAAAAAATTAAAATCATATGAACCCAATGCAATTATGGTAATTGGAAGAGGCAATGGGGTGCTGAATGACCCTGTTTTATTAAAACTGATTATTTATTTTCTTGTATTCATTTGTAAATTATTTTTTTGTAATTCATTCTGCAAAAGGAAGGGTCATTACTGAAGGAAATTAATGTCCAAATGCATTTAAAGCCAATGAAAGGAAATATCTGTTAGTGCAGCCTGTCAGTTGACCTGCCAGTCAGTTCCCTTTTATGGCAGATCATCAAGGCAGATACTGCAGCCCAAGTCTGAAAAGGGCAGGAAAGACATGATGTCTGCTAATAATGTACGTGGCCCGTCAAGGCAAGGTAACATAGGGATGACCACATTTCACACTCTGAAGCATAGGCTGCTAGCCTGTCAATGCCAGAAAGTTCTTCCTCATGTCACAAATGTTTCAATTTGAAATTTGCTTTCTTGCATTGGAGTGGTGCAGGATATAGGAGAGGGGAAGAGGATTTTCGGCAGGTGTGTAAAGCTTTTGCTCTGTTCTGAACAACTTCAGAGACGAAACTCTCCCACCTTCAACCACTGCTCCTGGAGGTGCTTACAGAAGAATGGTGCTGGTGCAGGTCTAGTTTTGGAAGGGAGTGCAGGCAGTGAGGAGTACACAGGGGCTTGGGGTCCCTCGCAGGGAGTGTCCTCTGGCCCAGCTTGGGGCAGCATAAGTAGAAGAGGGATAAGAGAAAGCCTGGCAGTAAGGTTTCACTAGCCGTGTCCCAGATATGCTGGGATGGATGGACTGGTCTTGCTTTGAGGCACCTGCACAAACCTGCACAACCAATCCATGTTTCAGGCTCAGCCACATGTACCCCAGGGTGCACTGCTCTCTGCAGGCATCGTTCCCCTCCCCAGTTCTGTGGCTTTAAACCACTAGAAAAAAACAAAGCAACAGTAAAAGCTGGACATGCCTGAAAACAAAACACGACGTCCTTGGGCCTCAGACAAGTGGCACACCCCCTCCCTACTCTCCCAGGCACGCCAGAGAGGCAGTAAGCTGTGGCGGCCTCAACTTGTGCTCAGCCTGGCCCTCCGGCCCTTGTCCTGCATTTCCTGTAAACAGGGAACACTTCCTCCCCAGAGATGACCTGGCAATGAACTAGCAAGGGCTGACGCTCAGCTGCACCGCACCCAATGCCCCACCATGCCAGAAGGTACAATGGGGCAGCTGATAATGCATAATAGGTTATTAAAGGCAGCTCTGCCTTTTATAGGCTACTTTGAACACATTATTTACATCGCATGTCAGCTACCACAGAACTTTTACTTTCATTAAATCATTAGCTTCATAGGGCACCCAAAACTTCTCTATCCAACAGCATCAGCAGAGGTTTTCCTTAAGGCATCGAGAAAGCTGTTCTTATGCTTCTCCTTTTCTTCTTTCCCTTGCTAAATCACAGCCCTGTTGTTCTCCAGCATCCTATTGTTCCCCATCTCTGGTAACCTTTTGCTATGTTGAATCCTTGTGATGCTTGGAAACCTGAATTGAGAGGGGCACAATGAAGACCCAAGTGCTTGGCAGTGACAAAAGTCTCTGTTTTGTGCTGTGAAACTCTTCTTCTTTCCCAGACCTTGCAAGCCATACATCTGAATCATGTTGGAACTGTCCATTCTGCACATCTGTCAAGGGACAGAAGATGACAAGGAAAACATCCACTAATTATCAGGATGGTTTTCAAGTGATTTGCTGAGCAACCCCTGGTCACAGCACAGATGGCCTCTGACAGTGAAACCACTCAGCACTTTTGCCCTATTCTCTATAAAATGACTGTCTGACTTTGGATACAGTGGTGTAAAACTGGTAGGAATTCACCCTGACTTTAGTGGAGTCACTTTATATTTATAATTGTGATCTTTGAGCAGAGTAAGACCCTCTGATTTCACTCTGAACCCTCTGTAAGACTTTTTCCTCTCATAAATCGGTGACAGGATGACCCAACCACCTAGAACTGCATTAATAAAGAAAAGGAAAAGATATCTCCTGTAAGAAGTGACCTTCAGCTAGTCACCTGATGGTCATCTCAGAGTATGAGAAGAAGTACACCTCTGTGGGAAGACCACTGTCTGGGAAGCAAAGCTGAAAACCCTACCTTACTACAAATTCTTTGTTATTATCTTTGGCATGTTTCTTCTCTTCTTTGTGCTTTGGCTGTCATTTGTGTAAAGTGGTTAATCCCAGAGCAATGCCATGTTTAAAATACAGGTAAGACTGAAGGATCTGGACACAGTAGATCCCTACCAGCGACTAAAACCAAACTCCCTTGGGGCACAGTCTTGCTTCTGTTCTTCCTGTTGACTGCAAACTTAAAGGGATTTCACTATTATGGTCCATTCCTTAAGTCAAAGAAGGATGGGTACCCGCAGGATCATGCCCATGCTTATTTCAATTAAGGCACAGAGTAACGTTTACATTCTTGTAAGCCAAACTGAGATACAGAAATCTACCTGGAACCATTTAACAGTAATGTTTGCTAGTGTTGCTGTTTTCTGCAGGGAGTGGAGGTTCTTGAGTTATGGCTCTCAGTTGCTTTCAAGCAGCCAAGCTGGCATGATTTCTGCACAAAGGCACACACAGGAGAAGAACACCAACAAAGGAAGGTTTAGGCAGTGCTACTTGCCCAAGGAAGTGCAATTTGTAAAAGAATTGCAGATAGACACTTCAGAAAAAGGTCTGCATAAATCATTCTGTGGGAGTTTTAGAAATGGAGCTAGGCAGAACAAAGGCATGTTTGTAACACACAGTGGGCTCTCCTGGAGATGCTCAGTGTTGGTGGACTGGTTCTGCTGTGTTACAAGCATAATAAAGGGTTTTAAAGTTTTAAATAGTTAAAATTTGGGTCCAGATGTGTTTTGTGGCTGCACAAGGCGGTTATTGACTACACTGAGCTACACAGAACTAGAATATCTTTACAAGTGCTGTTCCTCAGTGTCTTTAGGTTTGTACAATACAGCAGCTGCTCTGTACTTTTGCACATACAGTCCTGAAACTCAAGAGTACAGCAGGGACTACACTATTGATTCTGGAATCTAGGCTGGACTGAGATGTGATTAGGTATCAATTAGGCAAATGTGATAATTACGGCAGCAAATGGACCCAACTCCTTTTAATCCTTTCAGAAGATCTGGTTTAGTGTAATTCTTAAGTGATAATAGAAGTGAAAACTCAAAAGAGGATGCCAGCTTGGAAATATGTCAGTGAAACACAAACACAAAACTGAACTTGAATCAATCATCATTTGTTGCAGCCAGAATTTTTAGTGATCTGTTTATTAATAGAAATCTGAATTCTTGGCACCTGATTCCAAAAGACAGCAGAACTGGTAGAAGACAGAGGGCTTGGTTTTGTGATGGGAAACATTGTTGGATTTTTTTAAAGCTGTTTGGAGTTGTGTCAGGAAAAGACTTAAAATTAGTATTCCTAAAGCCTTTTAGATAACAGAGAAAATGACACTTCCAAAGCAGGTAGTGACAGTTTTCAGTTTTTATTGTCTTTCCTTTAAAAAAGAGAATTTTATTCTTGAATTAGGAGAAGTAGCAGTAACACACCACTAATACTTCACAAGGTCTGAATCTGCTACAATACTCAGGCAATATATTAATTTCTTGCAAGTACTGCCTTTCTTAGAAGTGAAGTTACAAACACCTTGCGTGATAATGAGTCCAAATAAGAGAATTATCTCTAAGCATTGTTACAGCATTACTGATTTCAATTTCATTCATGCATAAGTAGAACAACAGCTGGTTATGCACATGGGGAAATAAGGGCAGAACATGGAATTTCAAAAGTGTTATTAGGAACAGTAGGACACCCATGATTTGTAATTGCCATTTCCATTGTCCTGTATGGCTTTAAGGTGTCCCTTTCAATGCAATGACAACATCAGATCTTTCAGATCCAGCAGTACAAGAGTGCCCAAGTGTGCAGTGTGAGTGCCTTCAGTAGCAGCTGGCAAGAGGATCTCACAGTGCTTTACATACTTCTGTCCTGCAATTAAAGAATTAACCTTGCAGTAACTCAGATTAAACCCTTCATTTGACATGTGCCTCAGGCTGAGAATGGTACTGAGGTTAGAGGGGAGTTAAGAGAGAAGTATAGGAACAGTGGATGCTGATAAGGTGTCAAACTGCATCCCAGGCTACCAACTCTCCAGAAAAAGAAAGATCGAACCAATAGCTCCCATGCAGGATTGAATACAGGCAGGCAAACAATGTGTGGCAGACTTCTTGACCTAGGAGTAAGAGGAGTAACATATGCCTTATAAACCGTGAAGGAACAAGAAAAGATGAGGAATGAGCTCCGTTATGAAACAGCACCCCGTGCAATAAGGGTAGAGGAACAAGCCTCAGAAGCATTGTAGATACACCCTGCCCAATTCCTTGAGAGAGGTTGAGAGTGTTCCTCTGTCCTCCCACCAGATCAAAAGACCCCGTGCTTACACTTCCCACACAGACTAAACTAGCACTGATTCTTGCCATCGTTCTTCAAGTGGCACCCTCAGTTGACTTCGCTGACGTGGCAGAGGGCTTGGTAGACAGACCAGTATGGAACGTGCAGCCCAGCCTTCTGCTCTGGGGATGAGCAAAAGCAGCCAGCAATACAAGCGGCATCAGAGCTGTCAGCCCAGGCAGCTTGTATAAGGATGTGGCCAGAAGCCGTGGCCCACTTATGACAGCTTGAGGCAGTAATACAAAAGAAAAGAGCTGACCCTTGTCAAGTGATTTTCTGTGGCTTAATCTTGCTTCTATCTCTGTAATGAAGTGTTCTATGTGCAGGCAGATTGAGGATTTGCTCCACATTTATTGGTTCACTTTCCAGGGGGCAAAACTCTTTCTTTTTGTATGTGTATATTACAGTCAGAAATATGGCAGCATAGCTGTAGTATGGAGAGTGAGGCTGTGCCTCCATTACCATTTGACCAACAATGCTAGTGTGTATGGCCTGGGTCCTCAACCTGAAACTAGCTCAGCACCAGAAAAGCAAATAGGTTTTGCCCATTTAGCTGTCTGAATGGGGTCACACAAGCCCCTGGAACAATGTAGAGGAAGTGAAGATGGGCAAGGTCAAGGAGGAGGATGGGACTAGGCAGTATTGGAATAGATCAGCTTATATTGTTTTAATACCATAGTCTGGGCTTTAATGTGGGCTGCACAAGGCCATAGGGCCATGGGAGGTATACACACACCAGTGTGTCCTGGTGTGTGCAGTCCTGCTTACCTCTGCAGTGTATTCTGCAACCACTTTGTGCTGTTTACTTTTCAGAGAGCACCATGGTTCAAGTGGTACCATGTTTATCTGTGTGAAAAGTACTCAGATACCTTTTAAAAGACCATCCTGCTATAGTATTGCTCCTCTTTATGCCTTGAAGTTTTTTGTTGAATTGTCATCTCATTCCCCCAGCTTTTCATCTGAGACACTTTTACACAGGCTGTGAAAGTCAAACACTCTGAAATACTTCACAGCTTTAAAGCACTGATGAAAAAGGTATTTTATTTGCTACATGTAGAATGGCAAACTCTGATTACTGCAAAATCTGGACTGTTAGTTCAGTTTGTAGAGGACTTTACCAGGAGATGACTGTTTTTCTTTGCTGCAACATCTGAAGCTTAGAAATTTATTTTTGAGCCTCAGAAAACTGAAAATAAATTATTTCAGATGTTCTAGAAATGAAGCAGAACTGTGTCCATTTTTGGTTGCCCTGAGAGAAAAACTTGTGTGTATTTCTCCCTATGGCTGCTCTTTTAGGCACTGGATTGTGAGAAACTCAGAATCTAACTCACAGTGCTGACTGATTCAAAGTGATCTGCATCAAAAAACAGAACCAGGGGAAGCAAAGACTGTGTTTTCTGTATCTTAGGCTACAGCATAAAGGAGTTTAATTTAAACTTTGTCAAAACAGACATATTGTTCACACAGAATGCTTTTGTGAATTTTTCCCTTTTGGAAAATGTTTCCACTCACTCTATTTTCAGGTGCTAGCCTGAATTATCAGGGCAGTCAAATCATAAACAGCTGTTCAGATCCTCAGAGGTACAAATCAACAGAGCATACCAATATACCCCAAATGAGCCTCTGGCACAGTATCGTTTTCTCATCCAGATTCAACTTATATAGTCACTTTTCTGACTATAACACATTTACCAATGTTCTTCTGACTATGAGTTCTGGATCCAGTTAGAGAAAGATGATACATTTCACAAAAAGAAATTGTCTGATGACATGGCACATATCGTAGATCGGCGATCAGGGGTATGTTCCTGATTATTCTTCTTTGTTTATTTTTGGCAGTGTAACCTAGTCACTAAAACTTGGAACCAGAGCCTTTATGTTCTATTTTCATTTTATTGCCAGTTTGTTATTCCATACTTTCCATGGAAAATAATTAAAGTAAGTTAAGTTCAACATTGTGAACACCATGCTGCCCTGCAGGACTCGTAAGATGGAAGGGGAGTTGCCATTTCCCTGTACTAGTAGGATCATCTGCTTTATCAACACCATGCAGCCAGGTCTGGGAACAAGCCGGGGAAAAATACAGTGAAGCTAGAATCAGAAGGAAACCTGACTAGATGACAATAGTAATATTCCCTATTAAAAAAAGCCAAACAGAACCAATTATTTTTGACTGGAGTGAGACTTAACAAACTCCTGTCTTAGCGCTGTCAGCATTACTCCAGCTATTTGTGTTGCCAGAACCACAAAGGAATTTGTACAGATTACATAACCTTTCTTGTTATCTACCAAAATGTCCTTCACTCTTGAGGGCCATTTTCATAGATGGTCAGCCCTGGCCTAAGTCTCTCCCACAGAGATTTTATGAAGCAGTGGTAGTTTGTGCTAAATGTGTCTTAGTTTCACACCGAGATCCTCAACATCAGTTGCTACTAGGAAAGAGTTGGGGAGTTTTAGATAGCTGATCCCTTGAAACACAAGCTTAAAACTGAGCTGTCAGTTGCTACTAGGGAAGAGTTGGGGAGTTTTAGATAGCTGATCCCTTGAAACACAAGCTTAAAACTGAGCTGTCAGTTGCTACTAGGGAAGAGTTGGGGAGTTTTAGATAGCTGATCCCTTGAAACACAAGCTTAAAACTGAGCTGTCAGTTGCTACTAGGGAAGAGTTGGGGAGTTTTAGATAGCTGATCCCTTGAAACACAAGCTTAAAACTGAGCTGTCAGTTGCTTTCAGGCCAGCATATGCTTGTCCTGTCATTTGGTCATGGGGTAGGAAAACACTGAAAAATGCAATCATCTTTTTCCTGCATCATTGTAATACTGCTTCTTAGTGCTGGTGCTGCAAGGTTCAGTGACCTCAGGCAGTGTGAGGGAGACTGCATCGGGAATGCTTCTCCCTCCCGCAACAAAGACCAGTCCAGAACAAAGCAGTGCCCAGTCTCTTGGGTCTTAAAGTTCCTGAGCTCCTGCAATCTGGGTGTGCATAAATACTTCCCTATCAGAAGGGCAGGCAGGTTTGGCAGCTTTTCCTATCAGTTTTCAGACAGATCTGAGGACATATGAAAGGAACTGACACTACTGAGAAACCTCTTATCTTCATGGTTGTTCTTCCAGCAGGGATTCCCTTTGGACTGGACAGCACATATTGGATTTGAGACTCAACTATTCTGCGGCAAGGAAGACAAAGGGAGCTCCTGGAATTCTAAACTAATCAAGACCGTGTATCTGGCTTTTCTTTCCTAACGTTTGGGGGAAATATCAAGTGAACTGAATTTTCTTGTGTTTCAGAGATTCACCCAGTTGTTAAAGCAGAATATTTCCAGAAGGAGAGAAACAAAGCTTAACTGCTAATATGTAGGGCTGAGTGACAGCGCTCAGTGGCTCTCCTCTGTCTCGTAAGATGTCAGTTTCAGTTCCCAAGTTAAAATTAGAGATGGCTACAAATTTGCTTGGCTGAGGCTTTTTTGATTAAGAAATCAGGCTTGGCATGATTAAAAATTGTATACATTTGTGACATTTGTCTGGGATTAATCAATTAATTCTGGCCTCCCCCAATGATTCTGGAAAATCAAAACCATTTTAATTCTGCAATTCAAAAGTACGTTTTAGTTCAGAATTTACTTCAGTATCTACATTTTTTTTTTACTTGCAAATGAAACAATCAGAAAAAATGTTGGGAACTACAGAATTCCTTTTTTATTTCCCCTTGGACTTTTCAGGCACACCACATATTTTATTTCTCTTGCAGCCACTGATGCAATGTTTTTCCTTAGAACTGCAATCAAATGGCAAGATAAATTGTTTGTCCAGCACGGTTTAAAAGATGGTTTTACATTTTTGTCATTTTACTGTATGTCACTCTCACTGTGGCTCTTTACCCTTGAGTGTATTCACTGTGATGTGTTTTTATTTCACTGCCATTGTCTGGATTTTTTAAGCCTGACAATGTGAAAGCAGAAAGTTTAAAGGAAATATTTTGTGGTGCTTAGTTTTAGCTCACATATTGTCCTTATCTATTTAAGGACCAGAAGATTTCACTTCAATACTGTATACAGTCCGTTACTTCTGAAGGCGTGTGTGCTAAGGAAGAGACCTTTCTGAGCTCTTCTAGCCAATTCTCAGAACTAAGAATGCAGTTTGATACCTGAAATGTAAGAGGGTCAACAAGCCTCAGTGAGAAGCTTTCATCAGAAACATCAAACTAGCTACTCTTGAATAGCCCCACCTGCCTAGATGGCCCATGAGGAAGATGTAGTGGGTTAATATCCAAGTTTTTTTCCCAAATTTACTAAATATATTCAAGACATAAGGACAAGCTGCCAGCAGACTGAAGAGGTATTTAATTTGAGACAGCTGGATGGAGACTGCTGAACACAGATCCAAGCAACTATCACTTATCTCAGTTCCTCAGTACCTAGCTGTATTTCCTTTGAGGAAAAGAAGTTTTAGGACATCCCTGTGATACTGATAAAGCTGGTGTAGCATGAGTAGAGCACCAAAAGGTGTTCACTGATGATAGGTTTAAATCTGCTTGCTCTAGGTCTTTAAAGGATAGCATCTAATTAATCCAGCCAATTACTCAAGTGAAAGTCCTTTTATAAGCTCTTTAAGAGGGGCCTTGGCAAAACAGACTGTGCCTCTTAAATGTGTTCTTCCATCCATTAACTCTAATTGGTCGATTAAGATAAAATTAATTGTTGTATACCACTGAACAGCAAATCTTTAAGGCAGTTTTTACATTAAGCCCCTGTGGGTCCTGTAAAAGAAGAATTCTTGTAGGATAATTAAAAATATGCTGTACATTATAAATAACTTTGCTGTGTGGCACAACAAACCATAAACTATTAGATTAGATTTGCATTTAAAATGTAATAGCATTCTGTTGTTTTTGTTACAAATCTAATCTAGAGGTATACCCTATATCATTGAGCAGTGGATTCTGGAAAGGCTGCAGAATTGTAATGTGCAATCTCATTCAATAAATCTTCTCCGTAAGGCTCGGAGTGGGGGTGGGGGAGGAGAAAGGCATGCATAGAACACTCATTGACAGTAAAAGACCTGACCGTTTTAAACAGGCTGCATCTTGCCAATCTGCGGTCTCATGTCCCTGTCAGCAGTAGACGCTTTTTTCTGTGTAGTGCTAGGAATGCTTAAATCACACCAATATCAATTCTGTGGCCCATAAACATAAACCAGTGCAAATCTGCAATACACAACAGACTCTCTCCTCTTGTGTTACCTCACGGAAACATATTTCTGGTTCGCATAATGGAAACAGGGAAGACAAAGAAGTCTGTCCGGGCTTACAAGCTCTCAGGACATGAAGATGGCCATGTATACACATTCCTCCTTTTCTGCACTGTAATTTGATCAGAAAAGTAGCCATTAGAGTGGAGTCCAGCTGCTAATAAAGCCAACATCTACTGAGGACTTGGGACCATTTCTTCAGAGTTATATGGGACTGTGATTCCTCATAAACAAAGCCAGGGCTGGATCCAGCATGTTGTCGCTGAGAGGTGGCAGCCCTCTGAGGCTATGCAGGGACGCATCTGCCATGTGTACAGGATGGTGAGGTGCAATGCAAAGCTGTGCCAGGGGTGCACATTGCCTTCCTGACTACCTATACTGTCCCCCCACACCTGCTTGAACCAGTACAAACAGCTCCATGGATATGAAGAAACAGGAGAGCAGTCATGGAGCTGCTGTAAGATTGATACCTAAATCTGGACAATGTATTAAAATCTCTCCTTCTTCAGTATCAATATGACATTACCAATACTGTCCAGAGACATTCTCAAAGGTGCTTGCTGGAAAAGCTCAGGCATCAAAGAGCATTTAATAGCTGTCTTTCTGTCCTTGCTGTCTTGGAAAGACAATTCCCCACGCCTCTAGTGCCTGACAGTACAAGGTGAAGCCATGTTTTATGCCCAGACCTGAGCAGCAAGGGGTTATCTCCCTCAGACTGTTCTCTGTCTCTGAGCAGCTAGAAGTCCTGCACTAACTGCTATCACCTTCTAACTCCCTGTGGCAATTCAGACAATACTAAGAGTAAACAGAAATAAAGACATGACTCATGTCAGAGCTGGCTGTGGCTATTGTCAAGAATTTCAATAGGCAGTGCACAGCCTAAAGTCAGGGTATAGTACTGGAATCCGTTGCTCTGCAATGAACTTCCAAAACTTTCTTTCAGGTTTATACTGCAAAGTGCAACAACTGATGAAAGCTGCTGAGATTTTATTTTCCATCATGTTCACCAGATCACAAGTGAAAATGTCTCTTTCCCTTGTCTCTATGCTCAATCCCTGATCCTCCTTCCCTCTGTTACAGCATTTTTATGGGACTTTCTCCCATCTACAAGATCCAGAGGGCAGTACATGTTCCACACTGAGATAAAGAAAAGCTATGCATAGAATTACATAAGTTTTTTTAAAAAAATTATGTTTCTTTAAAAAAACTCTCACAATGCTTATGATCACCATGTTTCTCCTTGGCTTAATAACTGTCAGCAGAATTCCATACAATAGACCCATACAGGTCTTTAAGGGACCTGAGCCCCATTAGTAGACCAATTCTGTGCTACTTCCATAATCAACAGTATTACCAGCCCTGGGAAGTGCTTGACCTATGAAAAGGAAATTCTCTCTCTTGTAAAGCTTCTTATCAGTGCTATGGGTGCATGCTAGCTTAGTGTAGGGACTACACTAAGAGCAGGGATTTATGGGGCAAAGAACTAGGAACTGAGTGGAATCAGCAGCTAGGATTTGTTTCTCTCAGAAAGCAGAAAGAGGAAAGGATGGGAACATCCTTCCGAAAACAACTGACTGAAATCTAGGCTGAATCTGTAGCTCAAGGCTTAACTTTCCTCCCAAGTCAAGATGCCTTGAGAGCCTGATTTGCCTAGGTTTGTCTCCAGGTCTAGTCTAGAGTTAACTTGCTTCTACTCCAAATGCAGGGTAAAATAGCATGAACTAATGTCAGCAGCATTGCTATTATTGTATACAGCAGTAAGCCAAAAGACAGTTTGAACAGTGTTGAAAATGGGGATCTTTTTTGGATAGCCTCTGACAGCCATGCCTGTACTGAGCAGCTCTAGCCAGGATAAGCAGAAAAAAACAAAGTATAAGTTGATTTTATGTTCTTGACAAAATTCTCCTTGAGTTTTACCCTAAACAAGAAACTGTGGTAACTGGGCTGCTCTTTGGGATGAGAATTGTGTTGATACAGCAATACGACATGGACAAGCATATTACAGAGCAAAACCTGCTCCTCAGCTAACAAATCATGTGGCATTCTTCTGCCTCTGTCTTCTAGAAAATGTCAGAAACGTGGAAATTCAGTGCTACTTCTCCTTTCACAAGTCATCCTTTGCTTCCCTCTTTAGAATTCTTCCCATTCGTTTGCTCTTTGTTGAGGCAGAAACAACCATGTGGTTGTTGTTTGAAACCACAAGCCTTGTGGTTTCCTTAGGGCCACAGTTCAGTGGAATTAATTGTCAATGGAAGGGGCAGGTTGCATCTGTATGAAAAGCAATCAGGTGCTTTAGCTGTACCTATTGCTGCTGCTGCATTTATCCAAGGAGTGAAAGGCTTCAGGAGTTTCTAGTGGCCATTCTCTGTGCACATCTGATGCAATATCACAGCTGTATTTCTCAGAGCTGATCAAAATGGTGACATTGCGGTTAGGATTCTCCTGCCAGGTGCATACCAGCACACTTCAAATGCTAAACAACTGTCATACCTGCTTGTGCTACTTGCTCACTGTACAAAGGAGCGCTAATCCTTTTCTGATCAGCACTTAGGTTCTTTGCCAAAGTGATGACTCCTGCTTGGACCCACTCTATGTGCTCCTTTGCTTTCACAGAGAGCCTTTGCACTGTAGAACTGCTGCAGGAACCAGGCATGGGGGGAGAAACAAGTCCTACACAGACAATAACCTGCCACAGCCTCAGGGAGTGCTCCTGGGGAACTTCTGATCTTCAGTAGAGATGGTATATGTGATCAGTAAATGCACAAATTTAAGGACCATTCCTTCCCTGGAGCTGGGATTTCAGTGATGACAGTAAAACTGATGTGCAGCTACAATTACTGTATTGGAAAGGCTTTTTCTTTCCTTTCCTCAGTGATCTCCCAAAAAACTTGGTTGTGTGCTGGCATCAGCAGTGTTAATGTCCCCAGAATGGCAGGGAAAACACAACTTCTTGCAGCAAGAATTACTTGGGCAAGCAGCATGGTCAACTGCAGAGGGCACATCTACCTACTTTCTCGCTAAAGACGCTGAAAAGTCCTTATTAGGTCAATGACCTTTGGTAAAATCGTATCTGTATCTGGCTGTTTTACCTCTTGCCCTTTGCCTTATTTAAATCAGGTATAAATTGGGATCTCCCTTCCAAGTGCAGTGTAAACCCCAAGCCATAAAGTAGTGGGAAGGTGTGTTTGCATTTGGCAAGATGCATTCACTTAAACCTGTCAAAAAGCTTGATTCTGTGCTCCAGAGAGTTGCACACAATGTTCCTGACAGAACCACAGGCAAAATCTCCACCCCAGCATTAGCTCCACTGACAGTCCAAACTTGGTGTCTGTGGATGAATGACCAGCTGGAGGGCCAAGCTCAGCTACTCTTAACTGCATTCAACATAGCAGGGAATTAGCATCTCTGTGTTCATGTTTTAATGACAATAACCTTCCAAACTGGCTGTGTTTTATATTTAAGGGCTTTTGAGTGCCATATAGTTCAGCCATAGACACTGGATGGCATGAGCTCTACAATTAATTCCCTAGCATGCAGACTATCTCCTCTTTCACTTCATGCACTTTGTCTTTCTCACCCATTTTCTTACATAGGCTTTTACAAACAACACTTAGATGTGACTACAGCACATGGGGCCAGTGTTCACTAGAGGGGAGAAAAGTTTTGCCTACTTAGCCTATTATTAAAGGGTAAAGGTCTTTAAAGGAAAAGAATGGTAATGACATTTATTATAAAAAAAGAAAAAGTGCTTTCTGCTTACAGGCAACAGAGATCCACAGGGCCAGACTCTAATCTCAGCTATCTTCTGTAAAATTCTTTAAAGTCTGTGTTGATTGTCTGATCAATATTTGAATGAAAGGGATCTCTAACCAGTTGTGAAGAGACTTCCTAAACTCTTCTAATACCCTTTACAGAAACCTTTCTAGCTCTCTTGTACTCTTGGAATGAGTTTAAGTGCGTGAATTTGAAGTAGCAGTAAAACAGACCACCCTTTCAGAAACAGTTCTGGTTTCTTTTCTAATGGGAGAACAGAGTTGTTTCATGAACTACAATTATAGCTACATTTTCTTGAATGACAGATTGACTATGTGAGCCACAACCTTCCAAAATACTTATTTCCCGAACTTTTTGTCAATGAGGAAAGTATACAAAGGCTATGATCTATGGCAGGCATTTGAGGGCAGAACCTTTTATAGGCTTCAGTCATATCATGCTTGGGGATTAACTCTGTGGTGCGGGTATTATTTGACCTACTTTAGAAGTTAAATTAAGTCGTTTTAAATGTCTTCAATAATGGAAAGAAAAAGAAAATGGAGGAGAGCAGGGAGAAAAAATTGATTAAGAAAGTTTGATTTATTCAACTAATTTAAAGAAATGAAGAGATGGCATCTTCAGCTTCCCCTTGGTTTAATGGGTGCAGTTGCATGCACGTTTAATTCAGCTCACTCTGCTGGATTTCATAGAAGAACAGTCCTGAACATTTGCTTCTGCCCTTGTATGCATCAGACTTTAAAATTGTACCTGTCTGCTCTAAGCATTAACTAACAGCCTTGCAGGTTAATTTGCACCCTTACTGAGCCTCAGTTCAGCAAGTACTTCTCTGATTTTTAAACATGTTAGAGACACAGATAAAGACTGCAACTGAATTTCGCATCAGCCTTTGATAAAGAGATGATGGATTCTTTCAGTAGTTACTCTCAAATCATATTGAGTACATTCATTAACCTCATGAGTGTTTTTCCCCAAATAAGCATCTCTTTGCCTGCTTGCCCATCTGTTCTTCACTACAGTATCTGAGCACCTCTGACATGCTGCCACTTGGACAAACCTAGTAGTATTGCTGTATCAGGTTTTCTAAGAACCTTCTCTTTATTTGGAAACTTACTGGTCTTTTATGTAAATTAAAGCACTGTGAATTTCCTTGAGGTTATATAAATGACATTGATTCACAATTATAACAAGTAATATATAATATTCCTGTATATTTATTTCACTGTTTTAAATATGGCAACACTGATTGTCCTTTCTTGGTTATTGCTATTTTGGTGTGTGAACTATTTATACTGAAGCTTCCATTACATAATTATCTCTAGACTTTCACGTTACCCTTCATACACTGTGCTTAGATACCACACTGTGCCTCTCTAAGAGTTGTTGATTTAATCTTACATAACATATATGCTTCTCATTTGAAGGGGCAGAGAGAGCTAGGAATGTGACATCTTGATTTTGTTGGTTAAAAACATGTGCTGTGTTGGAGGAAATTCACTCTAATGGTTTAAATTTCACCTTAAGCCTAAGGGCATATGAAGGTCTGAGTAGCATGTTATTCAGTCCATTTTTAGGTAGAGAATTCATGTTCTAAGATGCTTACGTTCAGCTTTTGTTAGGCTTTTTTTTGTGTATGTTACAGAAGGGCAGAGAATAGGCAGTCATACAGACTAGCCCTGGCTTCAATCTTGGAGCTAATCAGTGACTGATGACCTGCAGGGAGCAGAGAGGATATAATCACTTAAGTGGCATAATTTGATAGAACATAGGTTGATGAATCCAGTGGTGAGGCAAGGGGACAGCTAAATACTCACTGGAGGGGGAAGCAACTGCTCATCCACTGGATTATTCTCCTTTTAAAGAAGGGGGATTTGCATTCTTTATGGCCCGTCAACCATAGGCAGTGGTTCTATTGCTAACTATAATATTATTTTGGTATACATTTTGGAATTTGTCTGTGCTGACATAGTCCTTGTGATCTTGTGTGTAGGCCTGACAGAAGCCCAGACTGACTATGGCTATGCACAAAAAGGATTGCTTACAAAGCTTTTAATGTAGTTGCTTACCCATAAAGCATCCTCTCCAACGCTAGCACTTCAGATGCTGGCACTGTTGTATCGGTCCCTAAGCACCTGTGTGTCCCTGCTTCAGTCTGGCCAAATTAAAGGAAAGGTATCACTTGCTTGACACACATAAACCATGTTTTTTTCCTGACTTTCTACTAAAGACAATTTTTTCTCCATCTTCTTCTTGAAGAAGCACATCCCTTGGGAATAAAACACATTTACAAAGGCATAGGATACTAAAGAGGTGATAAGCTTTCTTGATTGTACTAAAGGTGAGAAGCATTCATATGTCTTGAAAAGCAGTGGAAAATTAGAGCCTTGGCAGTAATTTGCAGGCATGAGACTGAAATTCTAGAGGCTTGTTAGGAATTACCATGAGCCTTGGTGTAATTGCACAGAGCACTGGAATCCCCACAGTGATCCCCAAGAATTCAGCTGAGAGTCAAAGTCTGAGCAAGTCCTGCTATTGGTTAAGAACAATAATCAGACTGAGGTTCTTCTAGTATGCATCAATGACCTTTTTATGTAGAAGGTTATAGGAGTATATAGATAAGAGCACATGGGCTTTCAGCTCATTTCTTAGGAATATTCAACATCACAGTGGGATTAGCTGTGGAACCGCAGGCATACTCCTTTTATTCCAGTCTTCTCCCTATCTTCTTTCCTCTGGATTTTAAGCATCTTAGCAGAAAGAAGGATTGAGATTTAGCAAACCTGGTAAATCCAAATTATGGACTCTATGAAGGAAGCAAAAAGGGGAAATGAAATTCTGAAAACACCTAACCTATGCCATCTTCCTGACCTCATCTAAACCCTGATAAAAGACTCTTTCCATCTCTCCTAAAAGACTGTTGTAGACTATGAAATGAGTGTTTGAGGTATCTTTTTCCCATCCCTCTGACGTATCACACTGTCATATGCACAGCTGATGCTCTGGAAGTCAAGCTGGGTTAGTGAAGCTATTCTTTAAGATATGGGCCAGAATACTTTAATTCGAAGTGACTTTCATCTGATGAAAGTTTAGCCAGTAACTCTGGTGAAATTGCTCTTAATTACAGCTGTTGAGGGTCAAGGCAATGCTACAGCTTACACTGTACTATCCCAGAGGTGGGGCGCAGCTGTCTTTTGCTTTCAGCCTGAACAGCTGGCTTGTGTTGGTTTTCATTTTGTAGTGCAACTCTTCAGAGAAAAGGGGCTAGAAAGTGACTTTTCAAAAGCAAATGAAAATTGAGTCTCATTCAGGCTATGTGGACTGGGGAGAGATCAGGGGAGTTTTGTCCAATTCCACTTATGTCCCATTATTTCTAAACTGTACAGAAGGCTAATGATGATCTATATGGTCATGCATCCAAATCAGAATTTAATTATTAATGCAGATAGCTAAATTTTGGGGATACACAGTAACTGCCCTTCAGGGGGCAATATTCCCAGTTCTATTCTGGCAATGGTAATTCTAAGTTAAGCTATATTTCTAGAACACTTTCGTTATTGGACTTTTTCTATAAATGTGATTGCTTCTAATTAGAAATTATTGGTTTAAATCTACTCCACATGGTCTGTCCTTTTAAGCAAGAAAATTAAACAGTGAATCTTTTCAGCTGTCAGTTTCTGTAAGCCCCCCTCCCACCCTTCTTTTCCCCAATCACACCCAGTAGTGGAGATTCCTGAATTATTATAATCTTTTATAGCACTCTTACATTCTGTTCTCTGAAGTGTAATAAAAGAGTTGTACTTGGCCATTCATCAAAAATGTAGGAATTCCATAAGGTATCAGCAGATGCTAAATACCAGTGCTCTGCAGGTGAATGCACCAAAGGGAAGTTCATGGGCTCAGGTCTCATGTATTGCAAGGGTTTACTCCAACACACTTGTACTCTCAAATGGTTGAAATAAGCCTCAGGATATGAGCAGGTTGGAGTTCAAAGTAATTTTTATCCCTGTGTGGTTGTGATAGAGCTGTGTTTGATAGGTATTCATATTATAAACTTAAATACATTGAGAGATATTTTAGGCAGAACTGCTTTAGCAGGAAATAAAACATCCATGTCCGTACATCATGTATGCATGTGAAAATAGGTTCATGTGCATGTACTTGTACGATTTGCTTTGCTTTATGATTAAACCATACACTGTTTCTCCAAGTATATTATGCCATTGGGTATGTATTACCCATTTACATTTCATCAAAGCTTTTCAGGCATGTCTTTGTCCAAAACTTCCTGGCAAACATAGCAAATAATATCTCAGCAGCAAAGTATGTATATTGCTGTCTGCCTGATGCTCTTCCCCTCCACCCCAGTTATCTTGATAAAGGGGTTGTTCAGGAGCCTGGCCTTCATTTCTCCCCCAACAGCAAAAACTGCATGCACAACAAGCAGCAGACTGAAAAATTATGTTCACGCCTTGACCTTGAGACTTCCTGAACCAGTTTGGATTGGCTCTCCCTTTGAAACAACAGGCTTCCACAGGAAGTTCATAAATGGGCCCAAGTCACAGCAATTGACGTAGTTTTAATATTTTTAACTTGGTTCTTCAAGAACTACCTAAAATGGGCGGTGTTTCATGGACACAAAGAACTGGCCAGCTTTTCCAAGAGCAAACGTCAGTGTGCTGGGCGCAATGCAAACCGTTGAAAGCAGTGTGACTAATGGGCTGTCAGGCCCTGCTAACGCAGCTTCTGCTGAGCACTGCTCTGGGGATGTGGCTGTGTGTGTTGTGAAGCTGCACTGTAGTCCACCGTGTCCCAGTGTCAGCACCACTGGGGCTCCCAACACTGTAGGCAGCCAACATCTCTAGAGAGCTAAACCACAGGCCTCTGTCCCAGATCCCTCAGCTTCAGGCACATTTGGATCCACAGCTTAAGCATTGATACGATCGCTTTCCCCATGTTGTACTCACCTCCCCTACCCCTGCCAATTCTTGCCTCTCTCAGATAGACAAAGTACACTGTACATCATTCTTGTCTTAGAAATGGTTTGCAAGATTCATTCAGAGCTGTTAAAGAAAAGTTCTTTTACTCCCCAAGTCTGAACTGTTGGAAGAGGGATGTGTGAAATGCCAATGGTTTCTTCCATTCACAATGACAGGGGAGAGGACCAGAAAAAATAAATGTTGCAAAGAAACAGGAGTATTAAATCTTTAGAAAGAGAATGATGTATGAAAATGGACATGAAAACCTTGCTTTTAAGATGTTTATCTTTTTCACACAGCTGTAACAAAATGCAACCCCATTAAAGACATTCCTCTTCATTAATTTGCTTTGCACCTTGTTTTCTCATTACCTGTTCAACATGAACTTAATGGAAAACACTCTTCTTTACATCGCTGCACTCCACTGATTGTATGCTGTAATCTGACGACAGATTCAAATTCAAATGCAAAGGTCTTGAGTGCATTGCTCCTATCTAACTATGAAAACAACATTTTCTTGTTTGCAGGTAAGCTAATGGAATGGGATGAAAGTGTGTTATTAATGTTAGCAGTGCATATGACTTCAGGCAAGGCTATTTAATTCATTTATAAATCATCAGCTTTGCCAAAGGGCCATAATGATAGGTTTTAAAGCAACTTTTAAAATTAATTGTCCAGTCTGAGTAGTTCATGATTTGGGATTTTCTGGTCTATACTTAACTGATGTACTTTGAAAGATAAATTATGTATATATTATTGCTTTGAGAAATTGACAGGAATGAAAAAATGAAGCAGGACCCCTTCTAGCAAATAGGCTCTCTTCATTCAGTCAAGAAGTCAGAAACCTTTCTTACAACAAAGCAAGCTCTTCCCACCCCCACAAGCCACAAAAATTAGATCCATTGGATAAACCAAATATTTTTAAAAGTTCTTTTAAATGTTCTTTGGTTTGTGTCTGTAAGCCATTAGATCCAGATCCACTGGACTTGCTAGTATACATTTACAGGGTAAAGAGTTAATTTGGTGTCTTTTTTTTCCCTGATAAAGGCTTATCTTGTATTCTTCCAATCTTTCTTGTAAGCATTTCCTGAGAGGGGGTATAAGCCAAGCAACATGGAGATAATGCCTACAGTACCTAGAAGGGGAGGCCTTGCCTGTTTGGCGAAGGCTAGCAAGTCTTACATAATAATTTATTACAGTACCTTTCTGTTTCCTGGTCTGTGGTTTGCTGCTTGTTCTCAAAGCCAGTGAAGCTGCTCATATCCACATAGCCGTCGTTCTCATTAGCAGCAGATAATGCCCTGCTGGGATCTTCAAAAAACTCAGTAAAGGTTCCTGCTCTGGTGGATCTTCGAGGAGGAATTTGTATGTTTTCATAGTCAGAGCTCATAGCAGGAAGGTTCTC